>NW_028247459.1:0-275891 GCF_964263255.1 Lissotriton vulgaris | reverse complement strand
CACTTTTGGTTTCCAAATGATGTATGACTAGGTCATGTGACCTAAAAATAACACTTTTCATTGGCTCAGAACTTTTGTTTTCCCCAAATCAAGTAAACCCCTCCTTATTTCCTCACTCTGACTTTCATCTTGGTGAGAGAAAGACCATTTATCTGAAGATCCACAATGGCTTCCATTGTTGCTGCAGCTGGTGCACCCCCACCACCACCTCCACCTCCCCATAAGAAGAGAGGACCACCCAGTCAAATTATGACTAACAGAGAGGAGGAAGATGAGGAAGAAGAAGAAGAGGAGAGAGAGGGACAACAATTTGTTGATGAGTTGCCCCGGGTTTCTAAACGAAAAACCAGTTTCATCTGGCAGTTTTTCACCATCCCTCCTGGAACCAAGAAAGTGAATGCAAAATATGCCACCTGCCTCATCTGTGACCACAGATTGTCGAGAGGCACAGAAAAGAAGTACAGTATGGGGAACTATACAATGCACCGTCACATGAGCAGGTGGCATCCCTTGAACTACAGCCGGGCTGAGTTGAGGGATCTTGAAGACAATCCGACGGCAACTCCTGTGGCAAGATCTACATCCACATTGTCTTTGACGGGAAGAGAGGCACAAGAGACTGTGCCAAACATCCAACGTAACTTCCAGCACATGAAGGTGTCTTGTATTTACTGTGGTGCTATGCTGTCATATGGCAACATGAGTGTCAACCTCATGAACATTGCATATGAAAATCATAAGTGCCCTAATGCACCCAAAAAGTAATTTTCTTTTTTTTTGCTCCAGTTGAGCCGTTTTGAAAGCCTGTTTTTTGTTGTCTCCCCTCCTTAAAAAACACAAAAAAAACATAAAACAGTTCTAAAAATACAAAAAAATCAAAAAATGTTCAAAAAATTACAAAAAAAACATAAAACAACAAAAACAAAAAAAAACAGTTCTTTTCAGAACTACCTCCCCTTTCAAACAAAATTGCTAGAATGTTTATCACTCTGGCAAGCTCTATTTCTTTTGGTTCGCTTCAAGTTCGCTGACCGGTTCGCGAACTTTAAGCGAACTAAAAAAAATATTTTTTTTAAAAAAAAGAAGAGTTAGTATAAGGGAAGTAAACAGAGAATAATGTAAAAAGAAAGACAGCTAGAGAGAGTAAATGAGAGATACTGTCAATGACATCATCAGCAGTGCATTGCGGGTAAAAAGAGTGGAAAACATTTACCTTATAATTCTTGTTACCTTTTTTAAATATTTTTTCATACTTTCAATCTGTAAAACAAAGAACAAACATTTCAAAAAATATTAAAACATGTATTTAAAAATTAGAAAAGACAAGGGAAAAGGTTCAAAAACAAACAGTTTTTCAACAACTTTGACATTTACAGAAGTCTCTGCTTCTCTACGTTCCCTACACAATCCTAAAGATATATATTCGAAAGAAACTGTATCTTGATATTGCTGAACTGAGGCCTATTTTGAAACATGATGTTTTTCTTGCACTGCTAATGTCTCACAATAGTGATGCAATAGCAGCGCAAAAAAGATGTAAAGTCATAATAAAATTGTGTCTAACATTGTAAATGATTGTTTTAGGATGCAAATAAGATGTGTGCTTTCAAGAGCTTTCTTTGAGGTGAGGCCTCTTTTTTTTATAAAAAAAAAACACTACCCAGAAGTACAGCACTCTAAGCATTAAAATTGATATTTACAGAACTCACCTTACCCATATGTACCACACATTTCTAAATGTATATCATAAGGACAAAAAGCATAACATTAATTATACATGTTAAATGGTTTATTTTTGCTGTTCTCAGAATGTATCAAATTTCACTTAAATCAGTGACTTGAAGGTATTCATCATGTAACAGCGGGGAAAAAAAAACACAATCAAAATGACTGTGTTTAAAAAACCCATACAACCTAAGAAATCTGATTTCAAAACTTCTTAAAATTAACTTACTTTCAATGACGTCGAAGGATCTCCTATAAACAGCATCCACTCTGTTGTGCTTTAAATATTTTCAGCCCGCCACTTTCTGAAAGAAAACCTCCATCGATACGTGAAATATGTTACATAGAAAAAAAACTTCTCTCATTATATCACATGTTTCCACTAGGCCAAATCATGTTGCCGCGATTCGCAAATCTTGTAATTCTTCCAATCAAATCCCGACATTTTCTATTTTCGCAACTTTCAAAAATAAAATATTTGAGATTATTTTCACAATCCTGGACTACTAATATCTTACTCTTCTTTGTCAGTCATGTTCTCCTTTTCCTATGACACTGATACTGCTTACTATGAAGCAGACTTACTTGCATTAGGTTTATATAGTTGAATTTTTAATCGAGACAGCATTGCAGACTTACATTCCCTCTACTTAAAATTTTGGTTTTAAAAACACCAGGTAAGAATTTTTAAGGTCAAACGGCAATTTTTTTTTGAACGTTACAACAGAATCATTACAGAATGACCAGCCGTTTCCAGACTTTAAGTAAGCTGTATAATGTCCTGATGTTGTTGATGGACCATCGTGATAGATAATTGCTACAGTAACAAAAGTCCTCCCTGATATTGACAGCTGAGAAGCCACAAAATTTTTTATTAAAGTTGACAATTTTGTTCCATCAGGCCTACATCGTTGCATCATTAAAATGACATACTGGCCATATCTACGTATAAATAATGTTGACATCATATCACATTTACATTGGCTACACTCCATGTTGTGATCCGCTGCATTTACTAGCTTATTAAAGGAGACTGATTTACTGTCTGGCAAAGTTAAATATATAAATCTTTCTGAGTCTACACTAGTAGTACTTGATACCATACAGTTCTCGCAGTCATGCTGCCATTGATAAGAAAGCCCAAACAGGTGATCTACATCTACACCCTCAACTTGCAATATATCAAGCATATACATTAAAAACTCCTGACAATCTTGCTGATTATTTTCAGAGAAGTCTGTTTGACCTGAACATTCATCTAACAGATAACGAACTTCAGACACACTTTCTACTTTTGTTCGATCACTGCTACATTTCTCGAAAACAGAATTCAACAAACAGCATAAAATTTGTTCAGAATTCAACAGAATCTGTTCTTTTAAACTCTCTAGTGAAAAGAGAACATTAACCACTACATTTGCATAGCAGTTGACACCAGAACTGTTTTCAAATTGAAAACCGACAACATCTTCAACAGAATCCACTTTCTTTCTGCTAACAATTTTCGGTTCATTGACTTTTAGTCTTTTTGCAACAACCTCCCTACTATTACTGCTATTTCTACGTTTGCGGCCTACCACACGTTTCTCAAACAAAGGATATTGAGGCAAATGTGGCGCATACTCTCTTCTTAACCTATTGTATTCCTTAACACAATCTAGATCCGCACAAATGTTTGTGACATCACAGTCAATCAAGTACAATCCCGATAAAGTTCTAACTCGTGACAATGCCACATATGCCATACCCTCCTTGAACACAGAACTGCCAATATTCACCAATGCACAGTCTACACTTAAACCTTGCGATTTATGGATTGTCACCGCATATGCCAAGCAAACAGGAAACTGTTTACGGCGAACATATAAATCTTTAACAAGCAAAAACCTAGCAGAACAACGACCAATTTGCTGTACTTCCTCAATGCCATCAAATTTAATTTTTAAAAATTCTATTCCATCTCTATTTCTGTATTTCTCAAAATCAACAACATTACCCATTGATCCATTTACCAGACCTCTTTCTACATGTAAATTCCTTCTCAAAATAATTCGGCAATTTAAACACACATTCAAAGTCTTTTCAAAACCCGCTGTTTTAGATATAGTCTTCTCTAATGAATCCAATTTTGATTTCAAATTGTCTGACAAAATAATTGTTGATCCCATATGCTCTAATTTGTCGATAGCTTCAAGTTTCACAATCTCTTGCTTTTCTAAATTCAACATTTTGTTGTTGAAGATGGCACATTCTGCAAGAGTTGGCATGAGACATATCCCGGATTTCTTCTCAGTAATTTTCTGAAAAATATTCTCAGGCACAATATCTTGTTTGGGATACAAATTTGACAGTAACCGTGCATTTAAAGCTTCTTTCCCATGCTCGGTCACTTTTCCAATTCTAATATCTTGTAGAATATTCTTGTAATCTTCATCCTTTGCCTGACGCATATTTTGATGCAGTTCTGCATAATTGAAGTTTAACCATATATTGACGTTGCCAATGCTCCCTAGGCACTTCCTGGTATCTTCATGCGTGAGTATTTTGAACACAGGTTGACCTTTTACTGGTGTCAGCTGTAGAAGATCTCCGAAAACAATAATGTGTTTCCCACCAAATAAGACATCATATTCAGTTTTAAGTACTTCTTGCATTCTCAAATGCACAAAGGCAAGCATGACATTGGAAACCATGCTTACTTCGTCAATGATAAGTAGTTTCATTTTCCTCAAAACTCTTGAAACTTCACAGCAAGCATCTCCAGATAACTTGTTGTATTGTAATTTGTTGTCATGCTCCACCGGCAGCATCAATAGACGATGCAAAGTAATACCTTTAATATTATGTGCTGCCAGTCCAGTAGGAGCGGTGACAACACAAGACAGCGATGACTCAGTCCTTTCCTGCAAATAACAAGAGATTGCTTTAATGAGGAAACTTTTTCCAGTTCCCGCTTCTCCACTCACGTACAGTCGGACAGGCTTCAACGACGTACACGAGCACTCTTTCTTCTCATGACTTAATCCGTGCTCAATTTCCTTGGTAACTTCATCATATATTTTCCTCTGCTCAACGTTGAGTTGTTTTTCCAAGTCTTGTAAGTTAACTGAATCCTCCTGAGCATGTGCCATGGCTCTTTCTACTTCATTCATAGCAGTGGCAGCTTCATTTTCGATAATAGGTCCTCCAAGTGGATCTTGACTCAATGAAACAGAACTCTGACTGTCCTGAGAACTGTCTCTGGCAATCTCGGCTGCAATCGTTGCTTCCTGCTCAATTTCCAAAGTTAGCATTTCTTGATATTTAGAAAAAGCAGGACATTCTATGGACTCCTTGGCTGCATTGAAAGAGTCTTCGTAACAGAGGAAATCTCCAAGCAGTTCCTCTTCTGCACGCCAAGGCTTGAAAAGTTGCAAAAGTGCTAAATAGAAAAACTCCTTTTTTTCTGGAGATTCGCCACTTAATTTTCGATGGTTTACTAATTGGCATTTTCTTTGCTTGACCAGGCATCCCTCACTTCCAATTACAGCATACACTCCTTTCTCAATATCTTCTTTGATGTTCCTCTTGAATATATAATTTTGGAGAACCTCATATAGACAAATATTCTCAAGGTGACTGCTTCGATTTGGATAATATGTATCCAACATGTTGGTCTTCAAAATGTCGGTACTGTTTGGTTCCTTTTCTGCCAAATACTCAATTTCCCGAACAGGTTTTAGAACTCGATTTCGCGTTGCAGCAAGACCAAGACTCGCCCAAACGAGACTCCTGGATTTGGCATAGAGACTTGCTGAAGACAATCGATCAGAACATTCGTAAGCTCCGATTTCTCGATGCGACAACATCTTCAGACTGAAACTGTACAACTTCTTGCTGAGGCTCTTTTCATGGGAAATGTCCTCCCACATATCCTTCAGTTCGGTCTTTTCTTTTTTGGTGATGTAAGATGTCACATACCGAGCCACAGCCATACAGTTGTCAGCCACAAACTGTATATCCATGTTGGCATTCCACATGGACAAAATCACTGGGTTGTAGTCATTGATGTACTTGGACTCTTCGTTCCTTTTCAAATTGTATGTATTCTTGGGTGATTTCCTCGTCACATTATGTCGCAGCGAAGACATCAAACTGTTCACTCTTCCTTTAGAAATCACCGGTCGTGGAAAGTTGAAACGACATTTGGTGTAGAACTTGTCCTTGTTTCTGAATTTACGACGACAGTACTTTCCACAACGATGGCTTTGGAAACGTAGAACTTGTTCTCTTAGACTTTTCTTCTCCGTTGCGTTTGGAACAGCACACGTAGAATACTGTTCGATGAAATTCATCACTAAGTCATCCGGATCTGTTCCAAATTTAGGTGCATCCTTGATCCACAGCAACATATGTATATGAGGGGCACCTCTTGCTTGGTACTCCTTTCTCCAGAAGAAATCCAACACCTCTCCAAGAGGTGGATTCTTTTTATTTGTGATGAAAGACATCATAGCTTCAAATCTATGATTGAAGTACCTGCATACATTCACAGGATCCAAAGAACACAGTTCTCCAGGTGTCTTGAATTCAATGTTTTCAATATTTCCATTTGCCTCTCGTAGAAATTCAAGTAAGTCATCCCAGCCATACTCGGCACAGCTCAGAGTGAGGAACCATGTCGGAGTTCCTAAGTTCCTCAGCATACATTTTAAGTCACCATGACGACGGTACCAGTACTCATTAGTACCACGCTGACACGCCATGAGATTAATTAAGTGAGAATCCAAAATACTGTCTTGGACATTGACTTTATGCATAAAGTCACTTGCCGAGATGTTTCGCATCTGTATACCACTTTTTAAGATGTGGTTCACTGCATATGACAGTCCAGACAGATCGCTTTCAAACAGGAGATGAAACAAATAGGGAATGCATTGCCGAAACCTAGGATCTTCTGCATACAATCGTAAAGTCCGGTATTCAGACGCAGGAATTTCACGAGGTCGCTCATCATATCTTCCTCCTTGACCTGTGGGAAATAGCTGTGGGAAACACCGAGCTTCCAAACTTTCCTCCCAAACACTAATGGGACTCCCTTTGGCTTGTTTCATTTGAAACAACTCAATAGCATTCCCCATCACTTCCTTGGAATGCAAAGGATGAACACTATAATGTTCATATATTTCTTCACTTTTAGAGGCCTCTACTTTCTCAATTTGGCCAGCACACAAATCGCTATCCTCTTCATCACTTACTTCCTCTTCTGCAACATATACATTCTTATAGTACTTATTATTTTTCTTCAAATACACTGTTGCCTTTTTGACTTTCCTAACATCCACTAAATCTTGCCATATTTTCTTATTCTTTGTCGGAACCCCATTAACCAAGATAACCAGAGGTTCCTCTTCCACTTTTTCTATTCCAATTGTGTTAATGTTTTTGTTCAAATCTAGAGGCAAATAAACAACTCTTCCCTTTAATCCTCTCTGTAAATCTGCTGGAGGCAATTTCCCTGTCTTTGGCTCCATTCTTACAATAGCCTGAAAGGGATGGATACTTTGAATCAAAATAGATTCATAAGTATTTAAATCCTTCAATTCAGAAGGAATCTCAACCAATTCCAGATTATTATGAACTGCCCTAGCAGGCATCTGGTTTTGGTTTAATTTATTACAACAATAAGTACACACACGTTGATCCGATCCCAAATCAAAATAATTTTCTACCATCAAGTATGTGGCTAAATCCTTCCATTCACTATTATTTTCCCTTTCACTTTTTGCATATAAATCCACTACCTTAGTCTGATTCTTATAATAAGTGCGTCGACAACATACACAAGTGAAATTAGGCCTCTCACTTGATTTCATCTGAAACGTGGCAATTTCCTTCTGAAAATTATCTGTACTGGAAACCTGTACATTATCTTCCACATTACCCTCTACTTCAGGGTCAATTTGAACATTCTCATCTTTACTACCAAAGTAACAAAACTCAATTTCTTCACAAAGATTCTTCACATCTATTTCAGAACCATGCAAAAGAGCAGCACATAACTGTTTAAGCATAATTGCTGGACTCTTAGCATAATACAACATTCTCACTAATTTTCTCACTTTATTATGATGCACTGCTAGCATCCTGAAATGATGAAAAACACTCTGGCATACTCTCCTGGAAAGACAAGCCAGTGAATGACCACGCAAACCTGTCATTTGTCTCACTCTGCAAGGATCTAAATCTTGCAACAACTTCATTTTCTGCTTCAAACTTTTCTTATTAAATGTCCGTATAAAATCACATAGCAAATTGATGGAAACCTGTCGCACACTGCAAATAGAACTACACTTCCAAATGTACACAGGACCCTTAGGACGTCTTCCTAAAACCTCATCACTTAGCGCCTCTTCTGTCTCTGTTGTCACAAGTAGTTCTTTTTCAACTGGACAACCATCCTTCACTTCATAAGCTCGACCACTGATGTCAACTGCATGCACCAAATCATTATCCTGAAAATAAGTCTCCTCATTAAAAAATGCCTCAGAACTTGAACTATGCATCCATTCTCCAGAAAAAACTTCACAAAAGTTAGTACGATTTACTACTCTCTTCCATCTACTTTTTGTTTTGAAATCAGAAATTACCTTGCTTAGTTTCCTAATTCTATTGATTACCAAAATAAACAACTTTCGCTTGATTTCAAAAGCATGATCAATAATTTTCTCTACATTTTTCTTCTTCCTATAAAATGCCGCTTTCTGTTGGCCTTTCTTTTTAATATTTTTCAATAAATTAACTAATATCCTATTACGGAACATTCGTTGTCGAATGTCCCTAAACTGTTGTTTCCTTCTACTATCATGCACAGAGTTATCTCTTCCTCTACCAGTAACATTTGTGATGGGTCTCTCCTTTCCATTTAAATTACTTCTCTTTTTGTTAAGAGACACATTTTTTTGAGCAAAATTTTTTTTACTACAAATATTTCTTAAGAATGATTTCGTGCTCTTACCCGGACCTTTCTTGGTGTTTTGACAAGTATTTGGGGAAGAGGACTGCTGCAATAAAACATCATCCTGCTGTCTTTGACGTTTTCTAGCCTTTCGTATTCGACTTCTGGAAGGCATTTTCCAAACTATGAAAGAATCTGCAGTTGAATCTGTGAAAAAATATAATATAAAATGTTATTAACCACTATTACCAAACAGTAAATAAATAACAGTCATCTAAAACTTAATGCTGTACTAATTATTTAACATAGCAAATATTTTCCACCAGCACTGCATCACAAAAATGACACTCAATGGTACAAAACAGGCATACAACACTCATAAATCACTCCCTAATATTTTAAATCATTAATTCAGGATGACGATAAGATGTAGCCTATCTAAAGGTTTGTTTAGGCCCAGATCTTTGGACTGGGGTGAATGTGTGTCATTGATCCACATTCAGTCCATCACCTGTTTTGTTTATTTGAGGTGAGGCCAACACATGGTTGCAGATAAGATTTTCACTGAAAAAAAACCAAGGTAAAAAAACATGTGAAGGCCTACCAATGAAGTAAATCATTAAATGAAAACCAATACATTTCTGGAAATATGCACTACTAGTGCTTCATAAGATGTTTTGGATCATATTTATAAGTTATTTGAGTATCTAGTATGCTATTTTACATTCTTCATGGTGCAAATTTATTGTAAATACGCTCCCACCTGCGGTTGGCAAATTTAGATTTTGATTATGGGAGTTAGATAGGCATGTTAATAATTTCCCAAAAATGGTATATAACCCCAAACAACCTTTGAAGCAAATGCTCTTAGCCATGTTATCCACCTCCCATTGGATAACATGGCTAAGAAATGCTTGCAAATGTGATAAAAAAAGGCCTGCAATGCATGAATAACGCAGAAAAATCAGCGATATTCATGCATTTTCCAACAAATGCTCTTAGCCATGTTATCCACTTCCTATTAAATAACATGGCTAAGAACTGCTCAGGGCACCATGAGGAACGCTTTCCATTTAAAAAGGGAAAAATAACATCAAAGACACTAAAATGCCTTCTAAATATGAACCCAAACAACCTATGAAGCAATGTGAAAAAAAACTGCCGCAATGCATGAATATAGCAGAAAAATCAGCGATATTCATGCATTTTCCAGCAAATGCTCTTAGCCATGTTATCCACTTCCAATTAAATAACATGGCTAAGAACTGCTCAGGGCCCCATGAGGAACGCTTTCCATTTAAAAAGGGAAAAATAACATCAAAGACACTAAAATACCTTCTAAATATGAACCCAAACAACCTATGAAGCAATGTGAAAAAAACGGCCACAATGCATGAATATAGCAGAAAAATCAGCGATATTCATGCATTTTCCAGCAAATGCTCTTAGCCATGTGATCCACTTCCTATTAAATAACATGGCTAAGAACTGCTCAGGGCCCCATGAGGAACGCTTTCCATTTAAAAAGGGAAAAATAACATCAAAGACACTAAAATGCCTTCTAAATATGAACCCAAACAACCTATGAAGCAATGTGAAAAAAAACGGCCACAATGCATGAATATAGCAGAAAAATCAGCGATATTCATGCATTTCCCAGCAAATGCTCTTAGCCATGTTATCCACTTCCTATTAAATAACATGGCTAAGAACTGCTCAGGGCCCCATGAGGAACGCTTTCCATTTAAAAAGGGAAAAATAACTTCAAAGACACTAAAATGCCTTCTAAATATGACCCCAAACAACCTATGAAGCTCTAACAGTACATATCCTGAAATTTAATTCATTTCAAAATTCGTTTTTAAACACAGCATATAAATCAATTGTATACCTGCATTCATGAAGAAATGACTAAAAATGTCCTTGAGACACATGAAAGTGTTTTCTGGAATGCCCTAGCACCATTTTTGGGACACTATTAACATGGCTAGGTAACTCCCATAATCAAAATCTAAATTTGCCAAGCACAAGTGGGAGCGTATTTACAAGACACTTGTCCCATGAGGAACACTTTACATTTTAAAAGGCGAACACAACATCTTAGACACTCAAATACCTTATAAATATGGCCCAAAACAACCTATGAAGCTCTAGCAGTACATATCTAGAAATGTAATTGATTTCTTAAATCGTTTTTAAAAGCAACATATCTGTTTCAGCTTACATAACAGACCATGAAATGGCCTCCATGTATTACAATATCTTGTGTAACTGCATGCCAGAATGTTACACCAAATATGCAATTATAATTTCTCTTTGAAACTAATTCTATTAGTATATCACTAGAGACAAAACCACATTTTAAAAACACAGCTTTCTTCATCATTTTCTCCTTAAATCATACTATTCTCTATCTAAATTAAATAAATCTTTTCTCACCTTAGCAAATATTTTTTGAGTTTTGAAAACAGTCTCAGAAATACACCAAATTGTCTTCAGCAGAAGAAAAAGGATGCACTCCAAAGGCTGCAGCTATTGAAAGCACAGAAATACAGATATTCTTTTCACATATCTCTCATATTAGCCAATCATACCTCTTCCCTCACTTTTTTCAAATCAAAACCCTTCCCCCCTCTGCCCTGTCTGCCTTGTTTCCATAGCAACCACCTCCTGGAAGACCTCTCATGTTTGCAAATTCACACAACAATGTTTCAATTGAACTCTGAACTCTCAGTGCACCTGCGTATCCAGTGCAATCTTTCATTAAATGTTTCTTCCTTGACCATTCAAATTACATCTTTCAAAGAACACATCCATGCACCCTAACTTTCTGTTTTCAGAAATGGAAATGCACCAATCACTGCTAATGAATCATTAGCATTGTAAATCCACAGTTTTTTTTCTTTAGAAACTCCTACTGTTTCAACTGCCCTTTCATTACCACACTTCATCTGACTGCAGAACAACCTTCTTCCACCATGTTTAACGTCTGGATTGTTGGACATAGTTACATCCACTGGGCTCAAAGGTATGCTGAGAGCAGAAATTTACACAACCTCAATTTACAAGATGTGGAAATTAAGTGGTTGGGCCAAAGAGGATTAAAATGTCACCAATTGATACCATTGGTGAAAACCTTTATGCATTTGCCAAAACCTGACCTGTTAATAGTGCACTGTGGAGGTAATGATTTGGGCACTTTGACAGGGGTAGGTCTGGAAATGCTTTTAAAGGACACCTTGGAGCAATTAATGGCACTTTTTCCTCAAACTGCCTTGGTATATTCCAATATATGCCAAAGACAGAAATGGAGGTGGTCCAACCAATTTTGTCCACAAATTGAGAAAGCGAGGAAGCATGTAAACAAATCTGTTTCAGCTTACATGAGAGACCATGGAATGGGCTCTCTGTACAACAATAACTTGCGTTACTACATGCAAGATATCTACAGAGGAGATGGAGTTCACTTCTCAGATGAGGGCAACAGAATTTTCATTCTGAATTTAAGACTCTGCATTGGTACCTACTTATAAGTACCTAAATGTACCATAAACCCAAAAGCTCTTCTCAGAGCTACCCTACATCTGATCACTCACAATTATTATTTTTCTCTAACTTTTTTCACTAATTTTCCACAAAATTCGCTCCCCGGAGCGCTACCCGGTTCGCTAACCGAAAGCTAACCTCGCGGAATTTTTTTAAAAAAAATTTTTTTTCCGCACATATAAGCCTCCTCAGCCACGCTCAGAAAACCTAGGGGGTCAAGATAAGTCTACCATGACCCCTTCTACCCATTCTAAACATTATTTGCCCTCCATCTTGTATCTTAATGCGAACGAAACACAAAATGGTGGACTCCCGTGACGCTTAAGGTTCGCTAACCGGGCAGCTTCCCGGAAAGCGGTCCTAAAAAAAGGCGGGAAAGTAATTTACAGAATAACGACTAGAAACACTCTCACCAAATATAGATTAGCTCATACTACATAACAATCCCTTCCATTCTCACAAATTTCATTGAAATTCCATTTAGCCATTTAGCCTGTAGACCTCTCCAAGTACCGTGAGGTAAATTACTTCACAAAACACATCTGAATTGTTGGAATTGACAACCAATGAAAATGTTACTTTCATTTTCTACTTTTATTACCTGACATTTGATTGGTTATATACCTGTATATATATAAAGGGAGAGAAGGAAACACAGCCATTTTGACTACTACTTCTTGTTGTACCTCCTATTTCAAAAGCTTCAAAAAACTTCAACTTCTTTGTGAAGGTAAGTTATAATTTAATATATTGTGCACTATGACTTAATATAGTAGACTTTTTCTGCTACATATACACTATCCCTCTGTAGTAGTAGTGTCTTGGTTAAATCACATACACTTTTTTTTAGTCCTATTTCCACTCTCATACTATACACTGCCAAAAGATAAATTCACTGATAAAAACTGCCTATCTAAAATTAATCCCAACAGTGCCCTATCTCTACTAATATATATTTTTTTAATCCAAATTTCAGGCAAAATGGAAGGCGAGCAGCAAGTTTCATTTTCGATTGAACTGAAGGAGAGCAGCCAAGACAAACTTGATGACTTTATGGATGACAGTAGAGACCACGAACTTCTACAATGTGTTGAAGCAGTAGACAACTTGCTTCAAAATGAAAAACAATTACACCCTATAATAAATTATGACATTTCTGACAATGAAATGTTAGAAAATTTAATAAAGTATGAAACACAATCATAATAAAAAAAATAAATAAATAAAGAAAACAAAAAAAAACAAGAAAAACAACAAACAATTAACATACAGTATTAGAAAAGTCTTTCATTCTTTTATCCATAAAGTTCGCTGCCCAGAAAGCTATCCGGTTCGCGAACTTGGCGCTTACCACGCAAAAAAAAATTTTTTTTTTTGGACCCTCCTAGGCCCTTTTAAAACCTCCACATAAAACCTAGGGGGTCAACGAGGATCTACTATGCCCCCTTATGGTAATTTCCCCCTTTGTTTTGGCCTCCTCTTGTCTCTCGATCCTACCGAGAGACAAGATGGCGGCCGCTCCGGACTGTTTAGAATGTTGACAGACACCGGAGGGCCAATCAGCTTCTCATCGCAAAGTTCCGTTACGCGAAAGGTTCGCTAACCGGATAGCTGCCCGGAGCGCTGTTACAGATATATATCTTGATTTAAACGTTAATTTCTCAAAATCCACTGAAGCACATATATTGAGACCTAGCAAAGGCACATCGGGCTAACAGTCCCTACAATTTTGCCAAGTTTCGTGAAAATCCATTCAGCCGTTCGGGCTAAAAGTGAGTCCAACCGCCCTATGGAAATTAACATGGGAAAAAGGCGTTTTGGGACCCCCCTTTTTTCTCGGCCCCCCCTCCACAAAACCCCCCCAAATTTTCAAGGTCTGCTCAGAAACAAAATGTGCCATTTTCCTGAAAATTTCAGCCAATTCCGTCCACGAACGCAAAAGTTATTAGGCATAGAATTTTCAGAAATCCCATAGGGAAAAAATCCTAACTATATATACCTACTGGCGACCGCCAGTAGGTAATATATACATATTTATTTACTGAAAAAACAGTAGGTTTCAGGCAGGTTATAGTTAGTATTTGAAAAACCTTAGAAATTCACTGAAAAAACCATAGGTTTCAGGGGTGCCACGGTTTCCATTGGTGATATCGGAACCCTGGCCACCATGAGGTATATCCAGATAGAAACTAGGAATTGGGAGACGGATCGTGATCTCTTAATAAGCATGGATATGGAGGTCAGCAAAAGATCCAGAAATGATTTTAAACCAAGGTCAAAATTCAATCCTATAACCCTACATGATGGAATTGACACGTTCCATGAAGCCGCTCTATCTGACTTGCTATCTGTATGGAAAAAAGATGAGAATCACTTTGCCAAAATCCTAACTGCAGAACAGAGAGCGGGCTTGCAATCACTGAAACTTGCGACCACCTTTGTAATCAAGCCCTCTGACAAGGGGGGGCAACGTGGTCCTATGGGATGTCAACAAATACCGCACAGAAGCCAAGAGACAACTTGAATTCTCGGGATGCTATCTGAGATCCAGCCTGGCTAGGTACAACAAGAGCATCAAGGCATATCACGAAATGTTGAATGACTGGCGTGAAAGTTACATGGTAAGTCAAGATGATTTTTTTGTGTCTATTGGCCGAAAAACCTGTGACCCCGGTATTTTACATGCTACCAAAGGTGCACAAACATCTCACTGATCCCCTTGATTGACCTATCATATCGGCTAATCAAAGCCTTTTGGAAAATACGTCCATCTATCTTGATTACTTTCTGTGCCCTTACGTCCACATTTTACCGTCATAATGCAGGGATACCATGGATTTCCTTCTAAAGTGCAAGAAATTCCATGGAAAGACACCTAAATTCTGGCAGCAATAGATGTTGTTGCCCTGTATACTTGCATTGAAGATGACCTTGGCCTACAAGTGTGCAAATACTATTTTAGAGACAGACCAGCCACCATGTTTGACCATACTGCACTACTGTTACGCATGCTACACTTTTGTTTACACAACAACTGCTTTCGTTTTGAAGAGGACTGGTATGAACAATACACTGGTACTGCCATGGGAAGTTGATTCGCTCCCTCGTACGCCTGTATGTTTATGGGGTGGTGGGAGGTGGAGCACCTGTGGCATGAGGGCAACACACAACACCTGAATAATGTGATCCTGTGGACCCGCTACATAGATGATATTTTTCTGATATGGGATGGTCCACAGGATTCCGTAGACAATTTTATCCAAGGACTCTTGGTGAATGAATTAAACTTACAATTCACCAGTAAAACTGACAAGACCAGTATAGAATTCCTCGACATCCTAGTAGAGGTAAAACAGGGAACACTACACACCAGCCTGTATAGAAAGCCAACTTCCAGCAACAGCATCCTACATGCACAGAGCTATCATCCAACTAATCTTAATAACAGCATCCCGTATGGTGAACTAATTAGAGCCAAACGGAATTGCAGCACCACTGACTCCTTGAGGTAATATAGATTTTGTGATCGATTGTGTCCCCTATCTTAGACCCCAACGACTCCGTGTACACGCTACAAGTACATGTATGTTCCCTCCACTTCAAGCTATGAAGACGCAAATACATTTGCGTCCAACGTTAACATGTCCTCTTTCAGATCCACCATGAATGGGTCACATAGTCCGTTCCTAAATATGCCATGCCAACGTCTTTATGTAGTGTACTTTACACGTTTTTCAGCTCTGGCGAAGTAGGCCCTGAATTCTGCCATCGAGCCTTTTCTTGCCTTCTGACTCTGAATCTCAAACCTGGGCCTGCATCTGTACCCGTGACCTCTGCCTTACTCCCTGTGCGGCTAACGGTGCTTGGCTCAGCCTGTTGCCTGCCAAGACTGTATTCAACCTTCGAATTATCTGCTCCACTCCTCGAAAATACATTCCTGTCTAGTAGTTTCACGTCAACATCTTTCCAGCTGCAGAGCAAAGGGCTCGGCCTCACTGTCTCTGTGCAAGTAATTCATGGCTCTGTTTCCGTGGTAGGCCCATGCCCTCCCTCGCACCCCTCGCATCTCATGCAGACACGTAGACGCTCATACACGCACTCACAGTCAGTATAGAATAGCCTCTTGTCCGAGAGACCTTTTCCCTCCAGATAATACAGTTCCTTAAACATGACATATTAGATACGATTTGGGATTAGGTTGATCTGACATCCAGACATCTGTCTCCACAAGTAGGGCTAAATGTCAAGTCCCCCTTCACCCCTCAAGTTACACGTACATTACACGTCATACTGCTGCGCGCGCATCCCTGCCATGTATTTCTGCTGACACTGCCGGATTCACTCATGGATCCGCCTACTTGTGACATCATGTTAAATGACGTTCTTGTTCACGCCTTCAGGCACGCCTATTGTAACGCCTTTTTGTATTACGTACATGCACCCTTATCTCCCTTCTCAGTTGTTACGCCTCCTGCATATGCCTTTACTGTAACGCATTGACTATATATATGAATGCCTGTCAATAATGTATTGTCGCATACTTGCATACTCGCCTATCACCATTGACTCTGTCAGTCTGTCCCTTCCCGAACCTGCGTGGTGACGGAACGGTATGCCACCTTGGCTCGAGCCAATATGCTAATTACCCAATTCCTTTTAAGGAATAAAAACCCTTTTTGAGAAACCTCAAATATCACGGATTTTGCCTCTTATTTATTATGAGTTATTCTTATTGACTTTACCGCATAGAAATTCAGTACCAGGTAATTAAATTTACCACATAATTGGCGCCCGAACAGGGACCCCTCCCCCATCTCACCCGCCGGAGGTGCTTTGCAGGCCTAGCCCCCTGCCACAGCCGGACGGAAACTACGCGTACCCGCAGGATTTCCTGTATCTCCCTCAGGCCAACGGAGGTGACTGAGGCCGCGATCGACACCCAGACGAGGCGGTGAGAAGTGCGGAGGATCCCGACCAGAGCCTAGCTGAGAGAGCAAGATCCGAGGTATACGGAGGCCCACCAGGTTCCGAAGTTCCGAAGTATCTGCGTCACGAGTCGAGTCTGAATCCACTCCGAATCCAGTCGAGTCCAGTCCAGAGTTTCCGAGGCCTTCTGTTTCCGTGCTTCCCGGTGAGTACCGTTGCTGGGGACGCATCTAGACGTGCGCATTAGTTTGTGCCGGTCAAGACAGGTTTGGGTACACAGACCTGGTCTGCACTGTTTTAGACAGTGTATCTGTACTGTTTAGCAGTATATCCAGTCTGCACTGTTGAGCAGTGTATCTAGTATTATGCAGTTAGCGAGTTACATTCTAATTATTATTGTTCATCTCAAAATGTTTTAATGTGTCTCAAAATGTCGTGGTATGAGTGATTGTTCGATCGTCATTATTGTGATTATTGTGTTCATTGTGTTCATATCTGAGTAAGCACCAAGTAGCCAGATTTTTAAGATGCCGTTATTCTCCAAATTAAGACAGATAAAGACTAGAAAAGGGATACTCGAGGAAGCTGTTCCCATTCCACCTAGGGACACTCCAGGGTACTTTATGTACCACAAGCACGGCCTAGATGCCGTTTTATTTCTCGATTTATGGGTGGACTACACTAAAGATCTAGCAGAGAATCAGAGATGGCCCGCTGCAGGGACATGGGATTCAGATTGCATCATAAGAGTAGAAGAAGCATTACGGAAAAAGAAAGCCAGACAGTCACAGAAGGATGCCATCGAATTATGGTGTAAAGAATCGCATAGGCGTACAGAAAAAGCACTTAGAAAAGAAGAGAAAAGGAAAGAGGATTCAGACAAGGCCCAAGAAAACGTATTAGTTGAGGAAGGTATCCGAGTAAAAATAGAACAAGTAGACAGACAACTAAACACCCTTAGGAATGGTATGTATCCTCTCCTGGCCGAAGGTTTACCTAAGGCCACTCCGGAAGTACCAAAAGATCTACCACTTCCCATGCTCCCGACTAAAATGCATCCCAAAACCGCGAAGGACATTTTCCTTTCTTCCTATCTAGATGATGTAGCGCCCGCATATGCTAATGCCGTACCGCCGCGCACACCTCCTACTGGCGGCGCTCGACCCCGAGACAATCAGCTCCTACCCCCGCGACAAGCTACTCCTCCACCTCTTCCTCCCGTTCCTCCCGTTCCGAATGTCCCGCCTGGTCTTCCTCCCGTTCTTCCAGCTCTTCCCGCACCCATTCCTCCCACTCTTCACCCGAACAACCCCTTCGGAGCCAGTGCCTCAGGAGGCGCGTCCGGAGGGGCGATAGGTTTCCAGACACCTCCACAAGTACATAGAGTGACTTACAGGGATCTAGCACAACAACGTACACCTCGATCAGCCGATTTTGATATAATAAAAGAACGTCTCGGGGATTGTAGATATGATCCAGTACCCGGTAGAAATGATGAAAGATTAATACTAGCATCAGTACGACTAAGACGGGTCACCAACTTTTTGTTGACCCTACCCGGAATGATTGAACACCTAGACAGAATATATCATTTTGTCCAAACAGGGCAAGGACCTGAAAGTATTAAGGAAGCCATGGCTCACCAGAAAGTTGACACTCAAGCCAAGATATTACGGTTTTTTATAAACTGCTTAATAAGAGAACAAGATAGGCCGGGGATGGACCCGGAGGAAATGAAGGCACTTCATAGATGGGGTCAGAATATAGCGGACGGGAGCCACGATAAACAGAATTGTATAAAAAACATGTATCAAAGAATCAGAAGCGTAGTAATAAAAATACATGAAACAAGACAGTTAGAACCAGAAATAGAATCAGACAAGTTTGAGTCCTCAGAGGAGGAGCAACCAGAAGAAGCTACAGGACAAGCACAATTACCAGTTAGAGAAACGATAGCGTATGTAGGTAAAGGAAGACCCTTTAATAATTCAATGCGTCCAGTGCGTCCAGAAAGTAAAAGAATTTTTCAAGAAGCCATGTGTAATACAAGAACTCCTGAACACTTATTTCAAGCTACTGATAATCGACTCCGAGAACGAATGGGGTACCATGTACTAGATTCTATGGATGAACAAGAATTAGCGAGGTCAGCAGTACAATGGGCTGACAATACCGAGAAATATAGTGATGATGCATTAGCACACACATTTCTGAATATGACACCAAGTGAACAGCGTTTAGCTGGCACATACATGATACAACACCTACTTCTATTGTATAGAAGCCAACATTCCGATCCAGGCCCCCTGCCTGATATATTAGCAGAACTACTCATTAATAAGTGGAGAGGTCTAGGTACCGATCTAATTAAGGTAATTCTAGAACATCGGCACAGATATAGTGCCTTTTTATGTTCACAATCTGATTCAGCACACTCCATGGAAAGAAAAATGTATTACATGGATAGACAGAATCCGTTACGAGAAGTGCACCCAGTCCAGAATACAGATAACACACTTAGACGTGTGTTTGTGTTCACACCCATAACCAAAATAGAATTATTGGAAATGAAAAAACTGGTACCTAGCCATGATAAAGATCCCGCAGGTTTTCACCGTGAAATAAAAGACATGTTACTTATGGGTGACTATACTTATCCCGACCTTATGAAGATATTGAAAGTACTACTGCCTCCTGGTATTTATGAGAAGCTTAAAGAAAAAGAATGGGAAGTGGGAAATGCAAAAATTGATTGGACTGCATTAGAAAACGAAGAAAATACTAGAATTCCAGGCCAAGGGCTTGGGGATAAGGTTAAAGCATTACCAGGATTATTAGTGCAAGTGTTGCCACGTTTATTAAGTACAAAAAAGGAAGATTGGGGTGCAATCTCAGCCTGTAAACAGAAACCCAATGAAGACACTAGTGATTTTTATACTCGATTTGAGAAATGTTTTGGTATTAATAGCGGCCTGAAACCAAGCAGCGAATCATATCCACACCTTTTTGTAACAAAATTAGTCGAGAATTCCCTGCCCCAGGTTAAGAACAGAGTACTGAAAGTCGAAAGCACTTGGCAAGCTAACACCCCTTCACAAATGTTACAAATGTTACAGTATCACCAGAATAGAATTAGAGAAGAACAAGAACATGAACAAAGACGTATGAAAGACACGAAAATGAAAATGTTAGTTGCCCAGTCAGTCCCTGCTGATGGTCACAAAAAGGGTGCGACCCAGCCCAGTAACTCGACGGCTCATGTTAAAGGGACATGTAACTATTGTAAACAGCCAGGTCATTGTGTAAACGATTGTGCAGTTCTGAAACACAATATCTCCACGGGTAAGACCAAGGAGAGACCGCGCGCACATAGACAAGATCAGGCCCAGCAACAAGTACCACAGAATATACAACATATTCCGCCTATGCCAGCTTCATCACAAACTATAGCAGTGCCACAGCAACAGCCTATTACTGCAACACAGAACACGACACAACAGATGTACCAGTATGCACAGAATGACTACCCTGATTATCAGCGGTACACATGAAACAGCCTAGAGAGGGAGTTTGGTTTGCCCCTTATTGAAGTTCCTGTAGATCAAGAGGGTCCTTATGTACACAGTTAAGTGTTAGGAAAGGACAGAAAGTTTTTAATTGACACAGGGGCAAGCAGGACCACAATTAGTCACAATGAGGTTCCAGGGGCACCCCTCTCAGGCTCACAGAATGTTTCCCTTGTATTTTCAGGAAAGCCTATTATTAATGAAGTATCACAGCCACTTCCCCTTGCAGCTGGTCCTTTGACACGGACTACAGATTTATTGCTTACAAAATCATGTCCAGAAAACTTGTTAGGTATAAAGACACTGAAAGCTCTAGGAGCTGTAATATGCTGTTCTCCGGAAGGAGTACGATTATTCTTGCGAGATTTTAAAGGTCATTATGTATTAAGAGACATGGATCCCCGGTTACAGAATGTACCTGCACACTTGTGGGCGCAAGGCCCCACTGATGTAGGTTGTATGCACATTACACCATATCGAGTCACACTCAAAGCAGGAGTGGTATTACCACGAATTCGGCAATACAAGTTACCCCCAGATGCTGTAGTGGCTTTGCTGAGAATAATTGACGAGCTCATTGCACAAGGAGTGGTCGTGGAAACCGACTCCAATGTATGTAATTCTCCTATCATTCCAGTTCTTAAACGTACTGATCCAAATGCATCACCTGTTTATCGATTAGTTATTGATCTGCGCGAATTGAATAAATGCATTGTACCACAGTATCCTGTGGTTCCAGATATCTCTTCATTACTGACAGCTATTGATTCAGAAGCGACGTTCTTTACTGTAATTGACCTCAAGAACGCCTTCTTTAGCGTCCCAATTGATCCAGACAGCCAATACTTGTTCGGATTCAGTTTAAATGGACGAAGTTTCAAATTTTCACGCGCACCTCAAGGATTCACAGAAAGCCCCAGCATCTATAGCCAAGCACTGAAAAGACAACTTGACAGTATCCACATGCCTGTTAACACCGCCCTACTCCAGTATGTCGATGATCTGCTGATCACCGCACGAAGCGAACCCGAATGTGAAAAAGCATCATTGACGGTTTTAAATTTCCTGGCTGACAAGGGGCACAAGGTTTCCCCTTCAAAGCTGCAATTCTGTGTTCAGCAAGTTGTGTACCTGGGTCACTTGCTGTCCAAAGTGGGGAGACAGCTCACTCCAGATCGCATCCAGTTAATTGTAAACATGTCACCACCGAAAACACAAAAAGAGGTGCGGGCTTTCATAGGCCTCACCTCGTACTGCAGACAATGGATTCCCCAATATGCATTTCTAGCAAAGCCACTCATTCAGTTGACAACTCAGGAGGCAGCGACATCGACTGTCCTCCCGTGGACTCAGGAACATACACAAGCTTTTGAAGACTTAAAGAAAGCCCTATGTCAAGCACCAGTTTTAGCAACACCATGTTACAGTAAGCCTTTTACACTTTTTGTCACAGAACGTGAAGGTACTGCCTTGTCAGTCCTCACTCAGGAACAAGCAGGTTCACACAAACCGTGTGCTTACTTTTCTAGCACATTAGATCCAGTAGCCCAAGCTTTACCTGCATGTTTGAAATCAGTTGCAGCGACAGCTTTAGCAATCAGACAGAGCGATTCCATAGTATTAGGACATCAATTGACAGTACAAGTTCCACATTCCGTGGAAGTTCTTTTAAATCGTACACAGACCCAACACTTGACCATAGCAAGACTGACAGGTTATGAATTGACATTGTTTCAACCACACATAGAAATCAGACGCTGCAGCACATTGAATCCTGCCACACTTTTGCCATTAAGTGGTGTAGACCCACTGAAGCATGATTGTATCGAAGTCATCACTATTACGACGAAACCCAGACAAGACTTGACAGATGTCCCATTACCAGACCCAGACCTGACACTTTATGTGGATGGTTCATATATGAGAACAGGTACAGGAGAATTAGTGGCAGCTTACGCAGTCACGACAGACACTGAAGTTATAGAAACAAATTGTATCAACACCCTGTCAGCTCAAGCAGCAGAGCTCATCGCTCTGACACAAGCCTGTATTCAAGCCAAAAATAAGAGAGTTAACGTATACACTGATTCACGTTATGCATTCGGAGTCGTTCACGATTTCGGAGTCCTATGGCGAGAGAGAGGTTACTTGACTTCTCACGGTGCCAACATTCAACACGGTCCCCTCATTCAAGCCTTGTTAGATGCAATACATCTACCCACTGCGATATCTATTATGAAGTGTAAGGCACATACAAAGGTTACCGATACGATCTCCCAGGGTAACGACCTGGCAGACCGAACGGCTAAGCAAACTGCCCAGAATCGAATTCATGTAGCTGACTTGACAAAGACAATAGTTCCGACACAATCACACTGCATGACAGTCAAGGATCCCGCACATGATGTAATTGACATACAGACACATGCCACACCAGATGAAATCAAGAAGTGGACTGAACTAGGAGGGATCCAAACAGATCAGGGATGGATAACGAAAGGAAAATCTACATGGTTTCTCCCCGATTCTATGGTTCAAATCATCATTAACACTATACATAGCCCAGCACACCTAGGAGAAAAGGCAATGCTAGATAGCATTCAACACATATGGTACAATAAGAACTTACGAGCCGCAGTGAAACAGAAAGTGCGTACTTGCATGATTTGTTGTCAGTTCAATCCAGGTAAAAGCATTCCTGTAGAGAAAGGTGGATTTCAGCCTCCCGATCACCCTTTTGAAGTCCTCCAGATGGATTATATCCAGATGGAACGTTGTCGAGGATTCAAGTACGTCCTCGTAGTCGTATGTGCACTTTCCCGATGGACAGAAGCATATCCAGTCCCAGATTACACTGCTCCGACCACTGCCAAGCAGCTGGTTCGCGAGTTCTTCCCACGGTATGGTTTGCCCCGTATCGTGTACTCAGATAACGGTCAGCCATTCTCATCCGAGCTTGTGAAACACATAACACTCCTGTTAGGGTATCAGTAGAAGTTCCACTGTGTCCGGCATCCTGAGGCAGCAGGTCTCGCGGAGCGCCATAATCAGACTCTAAAGATCCGACTTTCAAAAATATGTAGAGAGAAAGGCGTTGACTGGATAGTAGCCTTGCCAGTTGCCCTTTTCTATATGAGGATGGTTGCGCACTCTCGAACCGGGCTATCCCCGTATGAAGTGGTCTTCGGTAGGCCACCAAATATGTGGGGGACGCCTATACCTCGTAAAATAACAGATGTTGATTGCATTATGCTGACAGATTACCTTGCCTCCTTGATGTCTGCACTACAATCTTGTCGTTCACAGGTAGCTGCAGCCTTTCCCGACAACACCGAGGTGAAACCCCATGAAGTGGTCCCCGGCGATTTTGTGTTCGTGCGGAACTTTGACCGGAGAAGTCCACTGGAGCCCCGCTGGCAGACCCCGAAGTTGGTTCTTCTGACGACAAGGACGGCTGTTAAATTGGAGGGCAGAAAAGGATGGCTGCACTCGAGCCACATCAAAAAGTTTCACGGACTTCCTTCGGACTTGGACTCTAAGCCCTGCCCTCCTCCACAAACTGACTCAAAACTCCCCCTGGTTGAGAAAACCGCCTCCGAAGAATATAGACTAAAGTTACGGTCTAGCAAGTCAGACAGTTTAATTGTTTAAGTCCTCCCCTAGGTGAATCGGTTAAATTAGTTTCTGACATGTATCCCCTAGACCGAGATAGAGAGAGAGATAGACAGAGACAACTCAAGAAACGTGCATATTGTAAATCACTTCGTAGTCACTGTATAGTGACATTATTTATTATGTTTTTTCTAAGTCTTCTGATTATTGCTGCCAGTATATTATTGCACATGTACTACCCTATTTTCAAGCGTGCACAATCTGCTTACAATGTCACTGCCGAACATTCTTTTAGCAAATTACCTCCTCATGAATTGTCTTACAGACTTGCGCTGCGCAACAACACATTCATTAGTATGTTACATCACTCCCATCAGACTAACAATGCTACAAACTGCTGGATATGTGGCCGACTCCCTCCCTACCAGAAATACAAGGGAGTTCTGCCCCTCTTTCCGTACCCGTTCACTCACAATGGCTCCTGTGGGGCATGGTTTAGATTGATTAATTCCCTAGATTCTGACATTGCTGTTTACGATGGGAATTGGGTTTGGGGAAACCTGAACTTAGTTCTACTTAAAGCCTGTTATCCTGACAAGAAGGGACTTCCCACTAGAACAGGAACTGATCTAGAAAATGAAGTATATGGACTAGGTAATTACACAATTAACCTCATGATTCTAACTGTTGAATCCGAAGCCGCACCAGTATTGCCTGCTATGTCAGTATTACCAGTCACAGGTGAATTATGTATCAGAAAGAATGGTTCCATACACTTAGGTCATAGTAAATGTACTACTGTGATCGAATTCAGTGATCAAGGCAAATCCACGTTTAGAGCTACTCGTCATTCCTACTTCGTTTGTGGCCATACCGCATACATACGTTTGCCTCCAGATTGGGATGGTACCTGTTACATTGCATTCCTTCTGCCACCTGTTTTCCTAGCTCCTCCTGATTACCATAGAAATACCAATCTAGTAAACAATAGACTCCGAAGAGATCTCCCGATTGTCGACTACACTGAAACGGCATGGGAGCCATACACAGACTTCAATAAAGGTTTTTTCCCCTACATAGGTACTGTTACTAATAGTAAACTGATACGTAGATTAACTAGAACCCTTGAAGCAGTAGTGAATGAAGCTACTTCCGCTCTAGGTAACTTAACAGAGGAACAGTCTGCCCTGCGGGTTGTTGTTCTTCAAAATCGTCTCGTCATTGACGTCATCCTGGCTGATAGGGGTGGAGCTTGTAAGGTCATCGGGTCAAGTTGCTGTGTTTTCATTCCAGAAAACGCGCCAACGGTATATAAAGCTATAACACGTCTCCATAAAATTGCAAGTCTGATACATCAGAATCCAGGCACCTGGACTTTGTCTGGTTGGTTCTGGACAACGTTGACCGCTTGGGGATGGAAGATCCTATCCTTCCTAGGCATTGGCCTTCTCATAGTATTCAGTTGCTGTCTGTGTTTACAATGTGGACCGGCGATTTGCGGCCTGTGCGCCACATCATGTATTCCGCATTCAAATTCCCATTCAAAACGTCAAAAGAAGAAAGAAGAGCAAATGATGTTACATGAACAGATTGATCGATTCATGCAGATCGATATATCATGAAGGGTCCGTAGGGGACAAGGAGGGAATGAGGTAATATAAATTTTGTGATCGATTGTGTCCCCTATCTTAGACCCCAACGACTCCGTGTACACGCTACAAGTACATGTATGTTCCCTCCACTTCAAGCTATGAAGACGCAAATACATTTGCGTCCAACGTTAACATGTCCTCTTTCAGATCCACCATGAATGGGTCACATAGTCCGTTCCTAAATATGCCATGCCAACGTCTTTATGTAGTGTACTTTACACGTTTTTCAGCTCTGGCGAAGTAGGCCCTGAATTCTGCCATCAAGCCTTTTCTTGCCTTCTGACTCTGAATCTCAAACCTGGGCCTGCATCTGTACCCGTGACCTCTGCCTTACTCCCTGTGCGGCTAACGGTGCTTGGCTCAGCCTGTTGCCTGCCAAGACTGTATTCAACCTTCGAATTATCTGCTCCACTCCTCGAAAATACATTCCTGTCTAGTAGTTTCACGTCAACATCTTTCCAGCTGCAGAGCAAAGGGCTCGGCCTCACTGTCTCTGTGCAAGTAATTCATGGCTCTGTTTCCGTGGTAGGCCCATGCCCTCCCTCGCACCCCTCGCATCTCATGCAGACACGTAGACGCTCATACACGCACTCACAGTCAGTATAGAATAGCCTCTTGTCCGAGAGACCTTTTCCCTCCAGATAATACAGTTCCTTAAACATGAGATATTAGATACGATTTGGGATTAGGTTGATCTGACATCCAGACATCTGTCTCCACAAGTAGGGCTAAATGTCAAGTCCCCCTTCACCCCTCAAGTTACACGTACATTACACGTCATACTGCTGCGCGCGCATCCCTGCCATGTATTTCTGCTGACACTGCCGGATTCACTCATGGATCCGCCTACTTGTGACATCATGTTAAATGACGTTCTTGTTCACGCCTTCAGGCACGCCTATTGTAACGCCTTTTTATATTACGTACATGCACCCTTATCTCTCTTCTCAGTTGTTACGCCTCCTGCATATGCCTTTACTGTAACGCATTGACTATATATATGAATGCCTGTCAATAATGTATTGTCGCATACTTGCATACTCGCCTATCACCATTGACTCTGTCAGTCTGTCCCTTCCCGAACCTGCGTGGTGACGGAACGGTATGCCACCTTGGCTCGAGCCAATATGCTAATTACCCAATTCCTTTTAAGGAATAAAAACCCTTTTTGAGAAACCTCAAATATCACGGATTTTGCCTCTTATTTATTATGAGTTATTCTTATTGACTTTACCGCATAGAAATTCAGTACCAGGTAATTAAATTTACCAAAAAGAAGCCAAGAACATGAGGGACCGTTTTAAAAGCAGGAGCTACACTAGTAAGACTATCAAAATAGCGTCAGACAAAGTGGCGAAAAGGAACAGAAATAGCTTACTGGTACTCAGAGAAAAAGATGGTGGGAAACATGAAGTTAGGCTGATCACTATTTTCAACCATGCTTCACAGGAAATCCACCAGATAGTATGGAAGCATTGGCACATTGTCAAAAAGGATGTTACAATTGGAAAACTAGTTAGCCCTACACCGCATGTGACATACAGAAAGTTCCAGTCCTTACAGGACATGCTGGTGCACAGCCACCTTTCCACTAAGTCTAAAACATGTGGTACCTGGTTGAGAGAACTCTCTGGTTTCCACAAATGTGGAAGGTGCAAAGCATGCAACAACAGTTCAAATGTTAAAACATTTACTCTTCTCAATGGTAAGATGGGCAAGATTATGAATGTCATCAATTGTAACACTGATTTTGTTGTTTATTTTTTAACATGTATTTGTGGCCTACGCTATGTGGGAAGCACAATCTTACCAGTCAAGAAGCACCTACGCGCAATTAAAAATGGTGATTTGGCCTACGCCATTGCGAAACACTGCAATCTGGTACATGCGGATGTTAAGGACATGAGCACTAAAATGTCATATTTTGGTATTGACAGGGTTCCAGTGTCAGCGAGAGGAGGAGATCAGGAACGTCATCTGTGATGCCTGGAATCTGAGTTCATTTTGAGGCTACAGAGCAAGACCCCAGGAGGCCTCAACCATGAGAAGGACAGCCACGTGCATCTGGGCTGACAGCTACTCTATTCTCTGTCCACCATTTACACAACTGTAATTTGAGGGCTTAACATCTCTCCCCAACCTAAAACATGTGTAACCCATTAGATAACTCCATGTACACATCGCCCCAACCTCCAGTCTAACACTCTCGGGTTATTTCCCACTCGCCATGATGAATCACATTATTTGGTTCACTCACGTCCGTGAGTTTTGATAGATTATCTATACCCCATGACACTCTCAATTTCTTATTATTTATTATCATTTCATTAATATACCTCACTTCCCTACCCCATGACCTTTTTGAATTCACTGTTTCTCCGCACACCCGATGTTTATACACAAACCCCTGGATAGACCAATAGTGGGCCTTACCCATTGTCTTGCACGCTCTGAACCTGTGGTCTGTATTGGGACACTTCCCTTCGGGCACTTGCCGACACCACCCTGTGAAGCACAGGACACATGGGGCTATTCAGCACTACTATCATTGAGCACTGCCCCACCAGTGCGCCCCTTTTGCTCATTAGCAAACCAGGGTTAGTATCCCCAAGGGTTGCCTGCCACTGGGCTGCAACCACCTCTCACTTTGAACAGGGCGTGCTCCATGAATATATATTGTTTCACCTCCTTGAAAGCAATCATGAAGAACTTTTAATTTGTTTTTGTTTAAATAACCATTTATTGTTATTTTTACCATGAAATGCTTTGTAATTTGCTCACCAGTTTTATCAAGTAACAATTGATAAAATGTTGTGGGAGTCTTTCTTCCTTCAGACCACATTGTACACACAAACAGGAAATGAATGTGTTTTCTATGTCTATTGTATGCTTTAGGAATGCCCTAAAAAGACATGGTCTCCCTTTGGTCTTTGTACGACTTATGACAAAAGTATGGCACACCTGAAGTCATCTTGATTGGAATAAAGTGTTAACACTTAAAACATTTAATTTGCAAAGGAACAAAATGAGGGGGTTCATTTTGCCATAGAAATTATGATTATTGCTGAAGAAAGAAAAATTAGGGCACATTTTGAGTGACTTCTCAAATCCTCTTATATTTCATGAAAAAAATTCTGATATGCAGTCTCCCAAGATGGCCACCAGAGACAAAAGAGCCCAAATGTAGCCCAAATATCAGCCAGATGTAGCCCAACTATAGCCCAATGACAGAATGTCCCAGAGTGTTCTAAAGAACAACTAGAACGCTAACAGTCTCAGTAGGAAGCAGCCACTTAGTCGGAAAATTTGCATCCATTTCTTTATTTAAGCAGATGTAACAGGAGACACATCCGGGCACAGCCATCTCCCTTTCTTCTTGCCAAACCGGTTTCGGGATCATCATCCCTTTCTCAATGGCAGCTGATCACTTTGAAAATCTTGCGTGCACTCCGATGTTAAGAGCCTGCCCTAGAGGGCGTGTCCGAAAAACGGCATTCTGGTTCTTGTGGTGCTGCATTTATGATAATGTCTCAGGTGAGTTTCTTCAAAGTGGCAGCGAAGTAAAATTAAATAAAAATCCCAGTGGGATTGATGCGCTGTGGCGTTGGGCAACCTGTTATGTTTCTTCAAGGACTCCGTCCTCCCGTAGAGATAACACCGGTTGGCGCCATTACAGGTCCGCCCTGAAGCGGCTTGCTTGCTCCCCGCGGCTGGACTCGAGCCACAAATATCCCAACAGAAGAGTTGAGCCCTCAGTAGGAAGCAGCCACTTAGTCGGAAAATTTGCATCCATTTCTTTATTCGAGCAGATGTAACAGGAGACACATCCGGGCACAGTCATCTCCCTTTCTTCTTGCCAAACCGGTTTCGGGATCATCATTAAGCATGGGCAGAAAATCCGTTACGCTCGTGGATTTCGCG
This sequence comes from Lissotriton vulgaris, assembly GCF_964263255.1. NCBI lineage: Eukaryota > Metazoa > Chordata > Amphibia > Caudata > Salamandridae > Lissotriton > Lissotriton vulgaris. The sequence continues at coordinate 246,006 of NW_028247459.1, read as the reverse complement.
GATTTTCTGTAAATTCGCAATCCGCGAGATTCGCAAATTTCCCGCAAAATCCGCGAACAGAACGGATTGGGTCAAAAGTTCAAGCTGACTTTTGTAACTATTTTAGAATGGCGCCGGCAAGCTGCCAGAGCCATTTTAAAATAGTTACAAAAGTCAGCTTCAACAGGAAGCTCTAATAGATAAAGTAAAGCAGGTGCTGCTCAAATTCAGTTACACAATCATTAATCACCCCAAACTTGGGGTGATTAATGATTGTGTAACTTAATTTGACCTTCAACTGGAGCACCTGCTTTACTTTATCTATTAGTGCTTCCTGTTGAAGCTATTTCTAGCTATTTTAGAATGGCGCTGTCAGCTTGCCGGCGCCATTCTAAGTGGGGCTGAGGGCAGAAGGGCACAAGAGTGGGTCAGAGGGCAGAAGGGGAAAAAAATGAGTGGGGCAGAGGGCAGAAGGGCACAGAAACGAGTGGTACAGAGGGCAGATGGGCATAAAAATCGAGAGGGTGGCAGTGATTAAGCAAGCAAAAAAAAAACCTCGCAAAATTGCAAAGCGCCTCACGAACACCTGCGAACATGCAAAGCGCCTCGCGAACAACCGCAAACACGCAAAAACAAAAAAATCCACGAATTCGCAAATTTTGCGGATGGGCAATTCGCAAATCGCCCATGCTTAATCATCATCCCTTTCTCAATGGCAGCTGATCACTTTGAAAATCTTGCGTGCACTCCGATGTTAAGAGCCTGCCCTAGTGGGCGTGTCCGAAAAACGGCATTCTGGTTCTTGTGCTGTTGCATTTATGATAATGTCTCAGGTGAGTTTCTTCAAAGTGGCAGCGAAGTAAAATTAAATAAAAATCCCAGTGGGATTGATGCGCTGTGGCGTTGGGCAACCTGTTATGTTTCTTCATCTGTTCAAGGACTCCGACCTCCCGTAGAGATAACACCGGTTGGCGCCATCACGGGTCCCCCCTGAAGCGGCTTGCTTGCACCCCGCGGCTGGACTCGAGCCGCAAATATCCCAACAGAAGAGTTGAGCCCTCAGTAGGAAGCAGCCACTTAGTCGGAAAATTTGCATCCATTTCTTTATTCGAGCAGATGTAACAGGAGACACATCCGGGCACAGTCATCTCCCTTTCTTCTTGCCAAACCGGTTTCGGGATCATCATCCCTTTCTCAATAGCAGCTGATCACTCATACAAGTAGCACCACAAGAACCAGAATGCCGTTTTTCGGACACGCCCACTAGGGCAGGCTCTTATAATCGGAGTGCACGCAAGACTTTCAAAGTGAACAGCTGCCATTGAGAAAGGGATGATGATCCCGAAACCGGTCTGGCAAGATGAAAGGGAGATGACTGTGCCCGGATGCGTCTCCTGCTGCATCTGCTCAAAAAAGAAATGGATGCAAATTTTCTGACTAAGTGGCTGCTTCCCACTGAGGGCTCAACTCTCATGTTGGAATATTTTGCGGCTCGAGTCCAGCCGCGGGGAGCACGCAAGCCGCTTCAGGACGGACCCGTGATGGCGCCAACCGATGTTGTCTCTGCGGGACAAACCAAAGTTCCAGTGATTCACCAGTCGCGTTCACGAGTGGGTCAGGTTAGGGCTCCCGGTCACCCATCCTATCCATCAAAACACTCCATTCTCTCGAACAGACGTCTCCGACACTCAGAAGTTGCTGTGCACGCAATTTTATTGAGCAGGAAAACTTTGATCACGTTTACGAATTGATGCCAAACAATTGTCCTTTTACTCTTTCGAGTAACATAAAAAAACGGACTAACACCCATATGTGTACAAATTAGTACCTAGTGTGGCGGACATTTTGGAATGGTCAGAAAATGCTGTAAACAGGTCATAATTCATTCACCTACCGTTTGGTGTCTATGTCATACCAAAATAAAATCAATGTATGATTTAAACAAGCAATCAATGTATAAAATTCCTGGCAGTGTACACAACCTTCTGTTTGATTACTGGACAAATACCGGTAATTACAGCTAGCTTATAGCGGCAAATTATCAGCGAGTCATAACATAACAGATCAGAACAGCTTTGCCCAAGTGGGCTATATTCGTGACATATTTATTGCTGGCTGCCTTACAGAAATATGACAGATCAAGTATGTCTGTCCAAAAATCACAGTTAGGAATTGTTTCACTTAGGATTTATTGCACAATTGTGATGGTTCAAAAGTAATTCCGCCCAAGTGGGCATTTATACAACATGTGCCAATGTCCATTATTTGTCAGAGGTTATGCTGACTCGCTGAAGAAAGTCCAAGCCCCAGTGGGCAAATTCTCAATCTTTGAGACAGTTCTACTACAGATCTGAATTACCAGTCAGAATTTGTGCAATCACATGATCTTCCACATTCAGCTTATGTTGTCCTCATATTCCTAGTCCCACCTATTCATCAAGTACCTGTGAGAGATAAAATACATAGAACTATTTAAAAGAAAGACCTGTATCAATCTGACTGCAGAGTACAACTATACTTCAGGTATATCAATTTCATCTTTATGTTAGGTGTACCGCTAGTTCTTCAATAATGTTTAATCCATTAGGAGTCATACATTCGAAATCAATGATATATCTCGACTCCAATTGTCGCAGAGCAAATTTCCTGTTTCCTCCTCTTATTCCCAGATTAACCTTATCAATGACCACCATTTTCAACAGATTCTAATTTTGATACTGGTGATCAGAAAAATGACGAGCTACAGGATATTGTACATTGTGGTTCTTGATTGCTCTCAAATGCTGTAGGACTCTCTCTTTCGCTTTCAAAGTTGTGCTGCCGACATACCACCTGTCACAGGGACATATGACTACGTATACGCAGTACATAGTGTGACATGAGAGTGATTTTTTAATCGTAAACACCCTCCCAGATGTTGGAACTATAAGTTCCTTGCAGTTTATGCTGTTGCGACAGGCCTTACATGATCCACAGCATTTAAAACCCGGGTTGTCTTTGGGTTCGCTATTACTCACTACACTGTTGGGGCTCAGATCATCCTTAAGCGATCTGCATTTCCTGAAGGTGATCTGGGGATTAGGATTCAGGTATGGTTTCAAATGATTATCGGTCTAAAGGACATGCCAATGTTTATTAAAAATCTTTCTGATCTCATGTGCCTGTCCTGAGAAGGTTGTGATGAATCTTACTTTAGTTTCTTCGTCTCTGATTTTGTTTGGATTCAGTAGCTCATTTCTTACGGTGTTATCCTCTTTTTTACATGCATGAACAATGGTTTTATTCTTATAACCTCTTTCTTTGAAGCGACCACACATTATGGTTTTTTCCAGCTCATAACCCACTGTAGTACTGCAGTTTCTTTTTGCTCGTAGCAGTTCCCCATAGGGTATACTGTCCACCAAGCATCTGGGGTGTGCACTTCTCGCATTTAGAAGGCTATTGCCTGCAGTTTTCTTGCAAAAGAGGCTGGTAGTTATGGTTGTTCCCTGAATTTCTACCTGTATATCAAGAAATTCATTTCTGGTCTTGTGGATATGTTCAGTAAAGGTTAGATTCACATTGTTCTCATTTAGTAGATCCACAAATGATTTTGCAGAGTTTTTGTTGCCATTCCAAATCATAAAGATGTCATCGATGTACCTAAGCCACAGGACAACATTGGTGTTAAATTCGGCTAATTGGCTGGACACGTGCTTCTCCGACCAACCCATGAAAAGGTTGGCATAACTGGGGGTGAAGCAGGTGCCCATAGCCGTGCCCTGTGACTGTCGGTACATCTTGTCATCAAAAATTAAAAAATTGTTAATTAGACAAAATTCAATTAATTTGATTAGCATATTGGAATGTTCAAGGTATGAGATGGATCTAGATTTTAGAAAGTGTTCCACAGCTGCCAAGCCAAGATCATGCTTTATGCATGTATATAGGCTACTGACATCGAGGGTAACCAGTGTGTAAGAAGGTTCCCAATGTATACCCTCAATCATTTTAGGAAAATGGGTAGTATCTTTTAGGTATGACGGGAGGGAGATGACAAACGGCCTTAGGTAATGGTCGATGTATTGGGATGTGTTCTCCAACAGGGAGCCCATTGAAGACACAATGGGCCTCCCTGGCGGATTCACCGCATTTTTGTGTAGTTTTGGGAGGAGATATAAAATAGGACTTTTAGGATGTTCACAGCGTAAAAACGTATATTCCTCCCATTCCAATAGCCCTCTATCTTTGCAATCTAGCAATAGATCATCAAAAGTATTCTTGACAGTTCTTATGTCTGACAGAGTACATGACTGGTAGCATGATGTATCTCCTAACTGTCTCAACCCTTCAGCCAGATATTTCTTCTTGTCCAATACAACAACATTTACCCCTTTGTCTGCATTACGGATAACAATCTGACTGTCAGCCTTCAAGTTATCAATTGCTTTTTTATGTTCAAGGGAGAGATTTTTTGTATTGTTAGGTATTCGTTTAGTTCACAGTTTTTTAATGTCATTGAGTATCCCTTTTTCGAATACTTCCACCGCTTCACATGTGATGTGGGGGACAAACCTTGACTCAGACCTAAAATCACTTCCCGGATTTACATTGGTAACTTCATCCAATGAGTCAATATTTTCAATGGTCCCTGAGGAGATCAACTCCAAAAGTTCAACATCAACAGAGTTTAAATTACTGGGACTGGCAGTTGAGATATCAGTGGGTAATATCGGCACTTGTGTTTCAAACCATTTTTTTAGTTTCAGTTTCCTTGAGAAAGAAAACAAATCTATCCTGGTTTGAGCATAGTTCAAATTCGTGGAAGGACAAAAAGATAACCCCAAAGCTAATACTTAATTTTCATGTACAGTTAAAGGTCTTTGAGAAAGATTAATTACCGTCATATTTTTGCCTTGCTGCCCCGTGTCATTACTCCCATGGGCGATTTTTCTGTGTTTTTGTCAGGCTTTTGCTTGTTTGTTCTTCGTGGTCTTCCCCGATTTCCTCTGCCTCTTCCTCTTTGGCTTCCTTGTTGTAAAGCTGACTGTCCTTGATTCAGGACCTGAAATTGTAATAAAAAATTGTTCTTCTTTTTTTGTTGATCTTCCGAGATTGCTTGATTAAGTCGAGCCGGGGAAATATCGGGGAGACTTCCTTCTGAGGCATCACTTTCCACCGCTTCTGCTTGAGTCTGGGTGTCAGGGTTGACAGCCTTCACTGAGAGAGGTTTATCAAATAAATGGTCGTATTTCCATTGAAAAGTCAAAGTACGACCTGACTGATAGTCTTTATAGTCTCTTAAGAATTTTCATTGTTTTTTTGCTGTGATTTCTTCTTCCAATTTCAGCATTTTTGTTTCTAGCAATTTAAGATAATCTTCCAATGCTTCCTTCAACATAAGAGGACCAATCTCATTCATTAGTTTGTCAATTTCTTCAAGCAGTTTACTCCTATCTTTTAAGGCATACTTCACTAATATACGCATCATCGTTGTGGAACAAGCAGCCGAGTTGTTAGACCATTCTTCCAGCATGTCTGGGTCAGGGTCTTCAAACGTGGGAATGGTGAAAATTCTGAGCCCACGAGGCACTCTCCCGACCTCAATATAGCGTTGGAGGGATTCCACCTCCCACCATTTGGAAAGCTCCTTTCTATGCAATTTCTCCAATTTGACCAATAAAGCTTGCAATTGAATTTCAGTGCTGATGTTAGTTGAAGTTTGCGCATAAGTATTAGAAGAACTTCCAGCCTGCATGAAGAAAAGTTTATCCGCAGTGGCCTTTCGTTTGGCATCCAACGCTGCCATTATTGCACGCAAAATGTAAAAAACAGCAACTCCTGCTGATATTGAGGACGTCTCCTCTTTTATAATCGGCTCTCAACCCTTTTCCCCCGCAGAAGAACCCGGCACTCGGACACTCTCACTACCGAATACGTACTTCCACGAGTCTCACCACATTGATGCGATGCCGCTCGGATTTCCGTTCGGCGGTGCGCAGCCGAGTACTACAAGGTCCACAATTCTTTGCGCCTGACCTCCTGTATTCCGATTCCAGAATTTGTCGAGTCAATCCTGAAGTTGTCTAACGAGTTAGCTCATCAACTCGTTTTAAGGCTGGTCGGCTTTGCAGGGTGGGGGAACGGACTGGTATTATTCAAAATTGACAAACCAAAGTTCCGGTAATTCACCAGTCGCGTTCACGAGTGGGTCGGAGTAGGGCTCCCGGTCACCCATCATATCCATCAAAACACACCATTCTCTCGAACAAACGTCTCCGACACTCAGAAGTTGCTGTGCACGCAATTCTATTCCTGCTGAATAATATATAAATATTGTCGCTCCAAGGTTGTCCACCTTTGAGTAGCACACGAGCAGCAGCTTGATTTATGTGTAGGTTAAAGCCCCTGAAGAGAAGCATATGGAGCTTCGAAACGCGTCGGGCAGATCCTTTACGGAGCGGCATCTACAAGCGAATCCCCGTCCCCACCTACACATAAATCAAGCTGCTGCTCGTGTGCTACTCAAAGGTGGACAAACTTGGAGCAACAATTTATATGCGGCCGTCCAGCCGCAGAGTATGCACCACCCGGTTATCCTTGGGGGTCACGGCAGTAAAGCAGCAGCAGTACATGGAATCGAGGACGGGCCTACTTGCGGGGTCCATACAGGACCCGCACCACGCTTCCCATAATACACAGTCTCATTTGAGCCTCCCATTGGTGGGTGTGTCATATGGAAAATCCAGAAGTGGGTTAGCGGTTGCGCACGGCGCTTCCGTTAAAGCCCCTGAAGAGAAGCATATGGAGCTTGGAAACGCGTCGGGCATCTACAAGCCGATCCCCGTCCTCACCTACACATAAATCAAGCTGCTGCTCGTGTGCTACTCAAAGGTGGACAACCTTGGAGCGACAATATATATAAATATATATATATATATATATATATATATATATATATACGCTCCAAAACTAAGTCTTCATTTTCCAACAAAGTAGAGCACTCAGTAGCTGTACGGAAGATGATTTATTAAGCCAGAAGCAAAACAAACGCGTTTCAGACTTGATTTATTGAGCCAGCAGCAAAACAAACGCGATTCGGACTTGGTCCTTCGACAGTGACCTACCGAGTGCTCTACTTTGTCGGAAAATGAAGACTTAGTTTTAGAGCGTATATGTTGACGTGGGTACCGCCACGAAGAAGCACCTGCCTATGAGTGCCTCGAACTCTGTGGTGCGACAAGGAGTGGTATATATATATATATATATATATATATATATATATATATATATATATATCCAAGTAACACAATCTCGAACCTTCAACCAGTGGCGAACAAAGACCAGCGAATCTCAAAGTAAGGCAAGATGTTTTATTGCACCAGTTTAAAAAAGTACGCAGCGGACTGACGCGTTTCGGGGGATGCCCTTGATTCACCACTCTTGGAGTGAGGGTATTTATTTTTATATATATATATATATATATATATATATATATGACGCTCAAAACTCTTCTCAATTACACAAGAAAGAGGCAGCACTCATAATCCAAGAGATGTCCAGTGATTTAATTTTCAGGGAACAAAAAAGCATATATGAAATAAATACCCACACACCAAGAGTGGTGAATTATTCTGTTTATTCACAGTAAGAGAGCTTTTAGCTTTTAGCAATTAGAAAACGCACCTGGCGCTTTTTGGTCTCCTAGAATTTGCTCATGCCAAGCTCTATATCACTTTTTTTAATGCTCACATTCAATTAGGCATTCGTTTCCTGCTAGTCAGTGATGGCAGGACTTGCTTAGTAAGTAACAATCATATGGATTCAAAAAATAAAAAGCTTAATTGTGTGCTGTTAGATGTGTTATATCATAAACTATGTTTAGCGCGGCACACAATTTAACTACTTAATTTTTCAATTCTGAAAACAGTGTCCAGCCTTGCCAGCAAGGAGCATGCTGGTTAATGTAGTTCTTTGTTTGTCCCATATTGCTATGATTTTGAAGCATCGCTGCATTTTTTGTATGTACCCACTAGGGGGCTATGATTCTCATTGGCGAAGTCAGGGCCGAGGGCTGCCCCGTCCATGCCAATCACAACCCAGAAGAGGCTGGGCCATACCCCTTGGATATTGTTTTTTTCCCCCTCTGTTTCCAACTGTTAATCAATGTGAATGTTTTAAAAGGTTCTGGGACTCATTTGGCTTAGTAGTTCTTTGTGGTCCAGGCAAGCTTATGGTTACTTTTGCTTCCATTCTCCGGCGCCGTGTGCAAGGAGCCTGCCACAACTTTTATAATTTTGCGGACTGGGTCGCTGCTTGGGGTAAGCTACACAAGTCTGTGTATTGCAGAGTGGAATGGGTGGTTCGCAGCCCAAAATCTTGTTATCGGGATTTTATAGTAGTTAATTTTAATAACAGATGGGCTGCAGTAAGAATTCTGATTCAGAAAAGGGGGTGGTGATGAACAGAGTGTGTGAATTAAGCAGACCACTCTTACCCAGTCCAAAGATCAGGGCTTGATCCATCACAGTTTTTTAGCTCACTGCACCATCCCAGCTCAGAACCTGGCTATATGCAAATTGGTCTGTCCCTGGCCCAGTGCATCATGGGAACAGGGCAGACCAAACTACCAAGCCAATTCTTATACTGGGAAGGAAACAAGCTTCCGAGGACCGGTTTCTGGCATTTCAGCCGTCTTCGGCCCGACTTGCTTGAATCCTGATGGTGCAATGAGCTAGGGACTCACATCTGAGTATACCCTTCCACGCTTATGGTGGACAAAAATGATTCAGAAAAGGGGGTGGTGATGAACAGAGTGTCTGAATTAAGCAGACCACTCTTACCCAGTCCAAAGATCAGGGCTTGATCCATCACCGTTTTTTAGCTCACTGCACCATCCCAGCTCAGAACCTGGCTATATGCAAATTGGTCTGTCCCTGGCCCAGTGCATCATGGGAACAGGGCAGACCAAACTACCAAGCCAATTCTTATACTGGGAAGGAAACAAGCTTCCGGAGACCGGTTTCTGGCATTTCAGCCGTCTTCGGCCCGGCTTGCTTGAATCCTGATGGTGCAATGAGCTAGGGATTCAGACACTCTGTTCATCACCACCCCCTTTTCTGAATCGTTTTTGGCCACTATAGGTGTGGCAGGGTATACTCAGACATGAGTCCCTTTCTCACTGCACCATCAGGATTCAAGCAAGCCGGGCCGAAGACGGCTGAAATGCCAGAAACCGGTCCCCGGTAGCTTGTCTCCTTTCTGGTGAAGAATTGGCTTGGTAGTTTAGTCTGCCCTGTTCCCATGATGCACTGGGCCAGGGACAGACTGATTTGCATATAGCCAGGTTCTGAACTGGGATGGTGCAGTGAGATAAATAACGGTGATGGATCAAGCCATGATCTTTGGACTTGGTAAGAGTGGTCTGCTTAATTCAGACACTCTGTTCATCACCACCCCCTTTTCTGAATCGTTTTTGGCCACTATAGGTGTGGCAGGTTATACTCAGACATGAGTCCCTTTCTCACTGCACCATCAGGATTCAAGCAAGCCGGGCCAAAGACGGCTGAAATGCCAGAATCCGGTCCCCGGTAGCTTGTCTCCTTTCTGGTGAAGAATTGGCTTGGTAGTTTAGTCTGCCCTGTTCCCATGATGCACTGGGCCAGGGACAGACTGATTTGCATATAGCCAGGTTCTGAACTGGGATGGTGCAGTGAGATAAATAACGGTGATGGATCAAGCCCTGATCTTTGGACTTGGTAAGAGTGGTCTGCTTAATTCAGACACTCTGTTCATCACCACCCCCTTTTCTGAATCGTTTTTGGCCACTATAGGTGTGGCAGGTTATACTCAGACATGAGTCCCTTTCTCACTGCACCATCAGGATTCAAGCAAGCCGGGCCGAAGACGGCTGAAATGCCAGAAACCGGTCCCCGGTAGCTTGTCTCTTTTCTGGTGAAGAATTGGCTTGGTAGTTTAGTCTGCCCTGTTCCCATGATGCACTGGGCCAGGGACAGACTGATTTGCATATAGCCAGGTTCTGAACTGGGATGGTGCAGTGAGATAAATAACGGTGATGGATCAAGCCCTGATCTTTGGACTGGGTAAAAGTGGTCTGCTTAATTCAGACACTGTGTTCATCACCACTCCCTTTTCTGAGCAGTAAGAATTCTGGCCTTTTATCATGGCACCCCGTACCATGGATAAGCCTGTGCCCACTGTTTTATTTTTATAGACCAGGAGGGAGTGTCCCTTCAGCGTTCCGAGCTACTAACCTCCCTCCAAATGCATTGGGCAGGTCTTGTCAGGGGTCTTGCACTCACCCTGTTCTTCCAGGTGAAGACCTGTATTCTAATCTCCAGATTTCGACATCAAGTAGTGGGTTGATATCTTGGAGGACTTCTGTTGGGAACTTTTTTGCTCCTTTTACTGCTGCCAACAGTTTGAGCTCTTGGGCTGTCTGGAGGGAATGGACAGACTGCATAATTGAGATGTGGGCTCCGTGATCCTAATTGAAGTAGCCGGGCAAGAAGGCGATTTATTTGAAATGAAGCAGGGAAAGAACCTGAGGATTTTATCATGGAATTTAGCAGGGCTGGATGCCAAGAAAACAGACCCCAACTTTTTGGATTTCATTAAATCCTTCCATCTTCTGGCATTTCCGCAAACCTGGTCCCTCAGTGATTCCCCCATTCTATCAATCAATCAATCTATCAGGGGAATTGTAAGCATGCTACTCACCCGTGAGGGCCTCAAGGCACTGGGGAGGAGAGGTGGTAAGCAACTCAGTTCAGTCGAGGAGCCAGGTCTTGAGCTTCTTCCTGAAGATGTTCAGGGAAGGGGCGCGTCTGATGTTGAGCGCAAGCTCGATCTAGGTCTTGGCTGCGAGGTAGGAGAAGGTTCTCCCACCTGTTCTAGCTGTGTGGATGTGTGGGATTTCTGTGAGCGCGATGTCAATTGATTGGAGGTTTCTTTTGGGCACATGGAAGGAGATTCTCTTGTTGAGGTATGGGGCCCAGTGTTGTGGAGGCATTTGTATGAGTGGGTGAGTATCTTGAAAGTGACTCTCTTCTCAACAGGGAGCCAGTGGAGGTTCCATAGGTGTTAGGTGGTGTGTTCGTGTCGAGGAATGTCGAGGACGAGTTTGGCTGAAGTGTTCTGTAGGGTCTGGAGCTTGCGGAGCAGAGATCTGTTAATCCCAGAGTAGAGGGCGTTTCCGTATTCCAGTCTGCTGGTTATGAGTGCTTGGGTGACAGCATCCTTGATTCGGGGGGATCCACTTGATGGTTTTTCAGAGGATTCGGAGGGTGTTGAAACAGCTAGAGGCAACAGCGTTGACCTGTCGGGTCATGGAGAGGGAAGAGTAAAGTATGATGCCAAGGGTTTGGGTGGGGTTTGTGGGTTTTGGGGGCAGCCAAGGGTGGTAGGCCACCATGTGTTGTCCCAGGCCGATGGGGAGGGTCCGAGGACAAGGACTTCTGTCTTTTCCGAGTTGAGCTTCAGGCAGTTTCTGCTCATCCAGGAAGCAATGGTCTTCATTCCCTCCTGGAAGTTGAGTCTGGAGGTAATTGTGTCCTTGGTGAGGGAGAGGATGAGCTGGGGATGAGCGCCCCATGCTGAGTCCTGGATGTCTGATGATGGCGGCGAGGCAGGCCATGTAGATGTTAAAGAGCATGGGGCTGAGCGATGATCCGAAGGTGGTAGTCTGATTGTTTGGGTTCTGCTGTTGAGGAATGTGCGGATCTAGTCGAGGGCAGTTCCTTGTATGCTGGCGTCGTGGAGTCTGGCAGTGAGTGTGCGGTGGGAGACGGTGTCGAACGCTGCAGAGAGAGTCAGTAGTATCAGAGTCACGGTGTGTCCTTGGTCGAGGAGGGGGTGGAGGTCGTCTGTGGCGGCGAGTAGAGCGGTTTCGTTGCTGTGATTGCGGCGGAATCTGGATTGGGAGGGGTCGAGGATGACGTTTTCTTAGATGAATTTGGTTAGTTGTGCATTGGCGGTCTTCTCTGTGACTTTGGCTGTAAATATTGATTTATTATTAATGTTGTGTATTTTAATATTTTGTATGAGGATTGTTTGTATATTTATCATGTGTTCGAATTTTAGTCGTTATAAATACAATTTTGAGTTTTTAGTTCCGTAGCAGGTTGTGGGTTTATAGGGGAATAGGGTGGGAAGTAATTTAATTATATTTAATTTATTGAATAATTTATATTTATTCATAATTTTATAATTGTGATGTTATTGAGTTAAATGAGTACATTAATTACTTATTAATTGCATGCTAATTAGTTGTTAATTTAAATTAATTAATTATTAATTATGGTAATTGTTTAATTAATTTTAGGTGTGTGTTGTGGTGTTTATAGGTGTAAATGGTGAGAAGGGTGGGAAGTAACTTATTTTTATTGATGAATTAATAATTATTTGTTAATTAATTTGTATTAATTAATTAGTAATTATTAATTGTAATTGTGTAATTAATTGTAGGTGTGTGTTGTGGATGTTATAGTGTTAAACAATGTGTAAATAATGAATGTTTATTATCTTTTTTAATAATATATTTAAATTTCGATATTATTTATGTTAATAATGTTAATTAAAAGTATAAAACCTGTAGATTTTTTTTATTGGTGTGGTATCCATCGCTTTCCCTACTGTTGCACTCACTGGAGTGGGAATAGTAATTTTTACCCCTCCGCTATCCATCACTTTCCCTACTGTTGCACTCACTGGAGTGGGAATAGTAATTTTTACCCCTCCGCTATCCAACACTTTCCCTGATTTGCACTCACTGGAGTGGGAATAGTAATTTTTACCCCTCCGCTATTCAACACTTTCCCTACTGTTGCACTCACTGGAGTGGGAAAAGCAATTTTTACCCCTCCGCTATCCAACACTTTCCCTACTGTTGCACCCACTGGAGTGGGAATAGTAATTTTTACCCCTCCGCTATCCAACACTTTCCCTGATTTGCACTCACTGTATTGAGAATAGTATTTATTACCCTGCCGCTACTGAACACTTTCCCTACTGTTGCACTCACTGGAGAGGGAATAATAATTTTTACCCCTCCGGTATTCCAACACTTTCCCTGCTGTTGCACTCACTGGAGTTGGAATAGTAATTTTTACCTCTCAGCTATCCAATATTTTCCCTGCTATTGTAATTATTGTGTTGTGAAATGTATTTTTTACTTTTTTATAATCGTTTAATGTGTTAATTAATTATAGGATGTTTTATTTTATTTTAAATTAGTGATATATGTATATATTTTATTTGTATTTAATTAAAAAAAATTATAAATTAAAGATAACAGTTAATAAAATGTATTTAAGTACATATATGTACACATTTTTATGTTTATCTTTTTTTAAATTACGTTTTTTGTTATATTTAGTTAAAATATATACTAAATGTAATTTATTTTATTAAAATATTAATATTATTTAATATATTTTGTTTAAGTTATATATAATTTTAAGTCGATATTTTTTACATCTATATTTTTTACTTCAATATTTGTATTCAATATTATTGTACTTACCTGTTTAAGTATAGGGAGTCGATATTTTTGTAATCAATATTTTTACATTGATATTTTCCTAAACTATATTTTTTACTTTGATATTTAAACATGGAACCAATTTTTGCGTCACTCTCTGCCTGAAAGGATATTGTATATATAGACCCTGAGGTCATGAGTCCCCTAGGGTTCAGTGTTGAGCCCTCTATTGTTTAACACCTATGTCCGCTCTTTAGTGTATAAAGTGGAGAGATATGATTTGACACTTTTTTCCTATGCAGATGACAGTCAGATCTTCTTTACTCTGTCTTCTGAACTGATCCATGGACCTTCACAGTTAAGCTTAGGCCTGAGTTAGGTTTCTTCCTGGATGAATAGAAACTCTCTCAGGCTCAATGGCAATAAGCCTGAGGTCATAATTCGGGGGGGGGCGGAACTCCTCGCTTTGAGGCCCTCATCGTTAGCCCGATTCTCTAGGGGTCTTGCCTACTCCATCGCAGACAGTCAAAAATCTGGGCTTCCTTCTGGATGATAAATTGTCCATGAAACCTCAGGTGGCAAAGGTGACAGCCACCTGCTTCACGGTCCTTAAATGGTTAAGACAGATCATCTGAATATCCCTGCTTCTGCTCAAAGGATTTTGATCCAGGCTTTGATTATAGCGCAACTTAACTATAGCAATGTGCAATATCTGGGAGCTGACAAAGCTACAACCCACTGGTTGCAAATAGTTTAGAATTCAGCCGCAAGGCTGCTTACCACCTTCCTAAGACGATCTCAGTTTCCACCCGTCTCCACAAGCTTCACTGGCACACAGTCCAGAACCAGATCAAGTTTAAACCTCATGCTTTATGTTTAATGCTAAAGCAGGAACTGGTCCTCAATATATTTGGGACTTGGTCTAGCTTTACGAGCCTTCTCGCTCTTTGCGATCTAAGAATCACTCTCTATTTAGCGTGCCTAGGTTCCGCTTGTCATGCATGAAAGGTCACTCAATCCCATATTTAGGGTAGAAACTCTGGAATTGTCTCCAAGGCTCAATGAAAAAATATACATCTCTCTTGACTTTTCGCAATGACTTGAAGTCATGGCTCTTCTAACTTAGGAACCATTTCCCTACCTGCCTTGCACCGGAAACCCCCTCAGGTAGCTGTGCGCATTACAATTCAAAATCTCGAAATCTATGCATGGTTAAGGTAATGCAGGATCTCGATGCAAAGCAGATGGGCGGGCAGAGGAAGACAGGAAGAGGAAAGATGGGGAGAGGACGCAGTGAGGAAAGTGGGTCTGGAACTGGAACTGGGTCTTGGGGTGAGGGGGTAGTTTCTCGGGATGAGGTAGTTCTTAGGGTTGGGGGTTCAGAGATGTTTATAAGGGAGGGAGCAGTTTAAGGGTTCAGGGCAGGTGTAGGGGACTGTTTTTAGCTCTCAGCGCTAGGGGGCTGGGGCCGGGGTAGTTCTTAGGGCAGGGGGTCAGCTTGTATTGCACAGGGTGGGGCTGGGGTAGGGACAGTTGTCTGGGCTGGGGCAGTTTTAGGTGTCAGAACGGGTGGGGAGTCGGGGAATATACAGGAGTACGAGTCAATTTTTTTGGGCTCAGGGTGGGGGGCTGGGGTCGAGGTCATTTTTAGAGTGTGGGGGCAGTTTTTAGGGCTCAGAGCGGGGTAAAAGGTACAGTTTTAAGGGCTGGGGCAGTTTTAGGCCTCAGGGCGGGGGGCTGGTTTGGGGTACTTTACGGATGTAGGGGACTGTTTTTAGGGCTCAGGGCAGGGGCTGGGTCTGGGTAGCTTTTAGGTCATGGGGTTAATTTTTAGGGCTCAGCCGGAAAAAAAGGACAGTTTTCAGGGCTGGGGGCTGGCGTATGATCTTTAGCCCACATGTCCCTTTACCAATCATGTCTTTACCAATTAATAGAATGGTAAAGGCATGCATGGTAAAGACGTAGTCGTAGTTGAGACGGTGTGGTCCAGGCATGCATTGTTCCATCTTACCACCTAAGTCAGGAGGGGTGGTAGCAGGGTCAAATCGGGACAGATGATAGTCACTGGCACCAAAATAAAAGTGGCCCGCAGTCGCAAATCAGAGTGATAAAAACGAGATCTATTTTCTATAATTAGAGGTAGTATTCAACTTGTAAAGGCATGTTTTATATGTGTTTTGCAAGATATGACTGACTACATTAATTTTTGCTTGCTGCAGGCAATGATTGTGGTAATATCAGATCAGGGGAAATCCACAGGGAAAACCGTCCAACCAGATCATAAAACAGAACTTCAAACAGCCAAAACACAATGCCACCCACTGACCTGTCAGTGACCTGTCGGAAGAGCCCTTCTGGTACTGCCAGTTTGCCCTACAGGTCAGTCTGACCCTGGGTGCTGGAAAGAAACGTGGGCCTGCATCTGGCTGCTTCACACTAACTGTGTGAAGCAATAAGACATGGAGTGTGATAAATGACACCTGTAGAGGGAGGAACATAAAATAAATAACACATCAACATTTCATGCAGCATTAAGCACCTGCTATTGAGTAAACTTTAGTAAACATTTGTGAATACCATTCCTGAAAAAAATATGGTTTCCTCCTTTTCTGCTAAATAATTCAAATTGTATATTAAAAGGGATTGTCTTATGTTATTTTTTATACTTTTAAAATGTCCAACACATTGCATTATGGAATTTTGAGGCCATCTTGTAAGAATAAAACATACACTTTTCAAGAAGAGCGAGTGAAACTTTCCTTAATTTTTATATGGGCACCACGTTGCATTACACACAACCTGAAAGCCTTTTTGGAAGTCTAGATAATACCCTTCCAATACAGCCAACCACCCCTACTGTGTTTGCTAATGCTGGCACAATTTGTATGTGTGGAGAAGTGTGGCTCACTGGTTAGAGGAGGCAGACCTGGAAGCAGAGGTCAGCCGGGACCAGGGTTCAATTCCCGGCTCGGCGGGGTCTTGAGTCCTAAAATGTCCATGGACTCGACAATTCTCGCTCCGGTGCCTACTCGATTCACGGGTTCACACTCTGCGACTCTGGGCGATAGCTTGCTTAATCTCCACAACGGCCCCTCGCGGCGGGATGCCTGGCTTTCACCTTGCGGATACCCTGCCGTTGTATCTCACAGGGGAATACCAGGACGGGTTCCCTAAGCAAGCGCCTTGATGCCTTCGGGTGATACGTGCGCTATATAAATCGCAATACATACATAAATCGCAATACAATACATACACTGGCAAAGCCAACAGTGCTCAGAACAAAGTATTGGTATAGCAATAACTACTGGTTTTGTCAATGCTTATTGCTCTTCATCCTTCACCTAATCCCTTAGAAGAAGAAAAAAGGAGACTATTGAGGGATTAACGTGGATCGAGGAGAAAACATTGTGATGTTATTGGGGCAAAGGATGCTCAATGTCACTTAAAGTATCCAGGGTAGGCTTTAGCGCTCCTGGCACCCAGAGGGACTATGTTTGTTGTTGCCCCATAACATCCTTCTGCATGAATTCCCTCACAACCACCCTTTCGCAGTGACCTTCAAGTCCCATAACCGCTCTCTCACTTGCTTTTCTTTTGTTTTATAGCACCACTCATACAAGTAGGGCGTCTGAGAAGTTTACATCACACGCTTATTACACAGAGACAATCAATCATACATATGTAAATCATTGTATAGGAAATGTTACATAAAGAAGAGGACTACACTGTATAGGCGTCAGATGTCATCCATACTAGTAGGCAGTATAGTTTAAGAGTGCCTAATCTGGGGGTTCTCTTTACTAATAAGAATTGATTTCTACCCATATAAACCCTTTTTGAGATATTAGGATAATGAAACACTTGGGGAAAAAATCATAACGCTCTTACCTATACCTTGCAGTTTCAACGCAGCACTTTGATGACAGTTAATAGCTCACTGTTCTATAATTAAGATTTTATTGTACAATTCGCAAGTAACAAAAGGATCTCTCCAACAGTAGCAGTAACCCACTGAGCTAGTTACATTAAATGCACCCTTTGTGATCTGCATAGTACATGTGCTATGAAAGAGGCATATTAACCCTTTGCGCTAACTTATGACGAGTCAAAACTTCCACTAGAAAAAACTCAATCGCTCCCCAGCAGGTCCATTAATCCCCAGAGTTATTTTAACATGTTTATTGTTGGTTAACAATTGCTGGAGGCAAGGAACGCTGCAGAGGAAACGCACTACATACTTCACAACACAGCACCCCAGAAGTCAGCGCCCGGGCGATGGCATTGATCACACCTCCCTAGAGCCGGCCCTGAAACTACCTCTGGAACTATGAATTAGCTGTAATACGAGAACGTTTATGATTTGCAGAATGGTAGTGTTTAATTTTTTCAGACCAAGTGTAAAAGATAGGGTTGTTGGTTGACTGGGGTGGAGTCCCGGTTAAGCAGCAGCCACACTCCTTGTCAGGGTGAGGCAAAAGCCAACCTTTAAATAAACCTGCGCTCAACTCTCTGGGGACTTGGCACAGAGGAGTCAAGCTTAACTTAGGGCCAATGTGTAGAATATTTGTATAACACTTCAAACAGTAATAAAGTACAAACACAGCACAAAAATAATCCCACACCCAGTTAGAAAGATGAAGTTAATTTTAATAAATAAATCAAGACCAAAATGACAAAAATCCAATCAGTAGAATCGGAGATATGCAATTTTAAAGATTTCAGTGAAAAATAGCTCAGAAAAGCACAAAGCGGCAATTGTGGATATCTGGTCTAGCTGGACCGGGACATAGTACCATGTTCAAGCCAACCACGATGGAGCACAAGCCAGCTACTGGGACCAAGTTAAGCCAGCTGAACAAAATACCTTAAATCCTTGTGCCCAGTCTGCACAGCAGTGCTTTGAGAGACTTTGTGGCATCCGGCGCCAGATCCGAGGAAGCTGTGCAGCTAGGCTTTGCTTTGCATCGGTTCAAGAGAGCTGTGCAGTGAAGCTTGTCGGGGCTTTGCCTCGCTCTGTATCAATGCCGATAAATCTGCCAGCTGTGCTACAATGATATGTGGGACTTTGCTCCGCATCTGTTATGATGGGGACCATAGTTGGGCTTGGCAGAGCACCTTTAGGCCCATTTACAGGGTCCAGGACTGGGATGGCACCATTTGGGAAGTAATTACTCAGAGATGGCTGAGTCCAGGTGCTCGGTTCAAGGTTGTTGGAAAACTGTTGTGTCCTTGAGGCCTCTGATCCGGAGGCCATTCAATTAGCCATAGGAGTCTCTCTGGGGTCCTGGGTTCAGAATTACAGGTCCAGTCCCTTTCACCTAGGCAAGAGGGCAGCAGGAAGCCCAGCAGGGCACAAGTCCTTCAGACAATAGTCCTTTAGCGCAGTAGTCCTTCAGAGCAGCAATCCAGCAGAGTGGAAGTCCTTTCAGCAGCACAGCAGTCCTTCTACCTGGAAGATTATCCACAGGTCCAGAAGCATAATGAAGAGTTGGTGTCTGAGGTCCAGTATTTATTCCCGGCTGTGCTTTTGAAGCGGGGAGAAGCTTCTAGAGGCATGCCTTTGAAGTACACAGGTGCTCTGCCTTCATTGCTCTTGCTCCAGGCTTACCACAGAGGGTATGCAGCCCTTTATGTGGAGGCAGCACAGAGTCTTCAAGTGTAAGTGGGAATATGCCCAGTTCTTTCCTCCCAGTGATGGCCCAACAAGGCACACTTCAGCTCCCTATTGTGTGCTGCTCTTTAGGAAGAAGACACAAAGTTCCACTGTCAACTACTCCCAGTCATGTGACCCAGAGACAGACTTCAGGCAGCTAGAGGCTAAGGCAGAAAAATTCCAACTTTCTTAAAGTGACATTTTTTAAATTATAATTTAAAATCCGACAACCATAAGTTAGGATTCCCCATTACAATTCAAAAGACACGAATTATGAACTGGTTACCACAGATCCCTTTTACATCACACACAAACCCACACACACCTTCGGAATATTAAATATAAAACCTACAGCCCTCTTAAATATTACACACACATGTACACCCTACGTGTATCAGGAGGACATTGTCTCCTAGAGGGGCCACTCAAAGATGCGAGCCATCCTCGGCCGCAGAGCCCTTCTGGACAGCTGCATTCAGACAGCTGCTAAGCGGCAGCGACATTAATGAATGTGATTTGGCTTTGCTGCAACCCCTTTTTACACTAATGCGGTGTGTCAGCACAGCTCGCTCGCTCATTCACAGTCCACGACGCCTGTGTTTGTATTTCCTAAACAAATAAGATAAAGCGTGTGCAAAGGCGAGAGATGGATCCTGACCCCCGGAGGAAGGTTCTCGCACGGGCCAGGGTTGCGAGCTGCCTGCTCCTCACTCACTGCGACGCCCCTCCCCTGTCGCACGGAGAGCACGAGCAGCACTGCGGCAGCTTTTAGTTAATGCTCCGTTAAATCATTTGTTAGTGAGGGGCGAAGCAACAAATGGATTCTCCGTTCAGAGCCTCGAGCCGGAATCTCATCGGTGCTAAACACCATTAAACATCATGGACGCAGCTTCTCTTAGCGCAAAATGAGGTTCTGAATGATAACGCAACAGAAGTATGCCAGTGTCAAATTGCAAAAATTTCCGAGACCTCCCCCTCGAGTTGCAAACACCCGATAAATACAGGAGGACCTACACAGAACTAAGTAGTGTAAACACCAGAGAGCTCTTCAAAACACAAAGTATTGTAAATACCTGAGCAGCCTCAGATCTGAGTGTGGTAGCATTAACAGAACAAGTGCCCGTCATGACGTGACGTAGACTTTCCTCTTTTTGCAGTCCCACTTGGACGGCCTCGGCCTGACTTTCTGCTGGCGTAAAAGGTTTATTATCTTCTTTATGGGGCCTGTTTTGCCCCATAAAGATAGCAAACCTTTTACGCCAGCAGGAAGTCAAGTAAGTCCTTCCAAGTGGGACGGACTAATAAGAGAAAAGTGTACGTCACACTAACCTCTTTCCCAATGGCAGGCCACCGTTAAGCATGAATGGGGATGCCGGCCAATGGGAAAGAGGGGCGGGGTTAAAGCCTGCTAGTGAAATCTCCCCAATAATACTAAATCTCGCCAGCTATAATTTAGGAGCCTTTCACTATTAGGAAATATAAGACTTAACAGTGCATGTCCTGCTTTTTAAAGACAGGACTAGCCTAGGACAGGCCCTGGACTAGCCTCTGGGCTGTTCAGGGCCTGTCCTAGGGGTGACATAAATGTTCTAAAAGGAAGTGTTGGGCCTGCCAAAAGGCTGAAATGGCAGTCTAAAACTGACCCACATAGGCTGCAATAGCAGGCCTGATACATGTTTAAAGTGCTACTTAAATGGGTGGCACAATCAGTATTCCAGGCCCACAAGTAGCATTTCATTTTGAGACCCTGGGCACATGGAGTGGCACTTTACTAGGGACTTACAATGAAATAAAATATGCAAATTGGGTACGAACCAGGAATATAAGTCCATAAATGCCGCTCAAAACAACCTGCGCTCCATGAACTACTAAAGTAGGGACCTTTAAAACTTTCTCCATTTATAGATATTTAGCTATCTACATATTATGAAATAGTGGACAAGTGCATATAATTAATATTAATAATATTAATCCATATGTGTAAAGCGCACAACCACCCGTAAGGGTCTCTAGGCGCTGGGGGCCGTCGGGAAGATTAAGCAAGCTATTGCCCAGAGTCACATGGTGCTGGGATAATCTGCCGCCGGTGCCGGGGATCAAACTAAGCATGGGCGAATTTTGCGAATTCGCGGTTCGTGAATTTGCGTATTCACGAATTCGCAATCCGCAAAATCCGCGAACTCTCACGAATTTGCGGATTTTTCTTTTTTTGTGTTCGCAAGGGTTTCTGCGGGTTCGCAAGGGTTTTGTACCAGTTCGCAATTGCAAACTTACTTGTCGGCTCGCAACGGTCGCGACTATGTTGTTTCTACGTCTGGTTCATCATCACAGGTTCACAGCATCCTCTGTTTCACCACTGCCACCCTCTGGTTCACCCATGCCACCCTCTGGTACATCACTGCCACCCTCTGGTTCATCACAGTAGATTATGGGGGGGAAAGCAAGCACACCTGCCCGGCTTCAACTGACATGAATTAATTTGGGGTTGATTAATGTGTCACTGAATTTAAACTTCCAGTCTGGCACCTGCTTCCTTATCTGTAATTTGCTTTCTGTTGCAATGCAATTTTTTTTCACAGGACCTTTGTGGCCTACTTGTTGCTATTCTATGAGCCTGCTGTGAGTTTAGAGCAGGGTCATAGAATAGTTACAAGTAGGCAACTGAACTCTGGAGGGGACCCTCAGGAAGCACTACAGGGAATAGTTACTAATGATGAGTTCAAACTTTTGCACCTGCTGAGTGCTTTCAGTTTTGCAAAACTCATTTTTCTGCAATTTCGCGGGATTCGCGGGGCGCGAATTTGCGCGAGGTCGAATTCGGAAGCCATAATTTGTGCAAATATGCGATTTGTTTTTTTGCGGCGTGTTAGTTCGCAAGGTTTTGTGCATTTTAGCAAGCCGCTTGTAGCGCAACGGCGCGAAGTTACCCTCACGGTCGTTCACGGGCGCGGCCATCTTGTTTGCATGACGCATTTCCGTTTCCGGGCGCGATGTGTAATCTCGCAAAGTGTGCGGATCGCTAGTACAAGTTCGCGAGAGAAATCTCATGCGAACTTACCCACGCGGTCGTGAACGGGCGCGGCCATCTTGTTTCTCATTCATTGCTATAGTTCTGGGCATGCTTTCTGTATCCTCTCTGAATCTTTGCCATCCGTTGCTTGTTTGAAGTTTTTTTTAATCTATTTTACTTATTATCTATGGTTGTATGTTATTACAACGAATTCCGTTGCAACGCATGCCTTTACCACGCATGCGTTACAACGGAATGCTTTTTCAACGTAGAACCTTTTCCTCTCTTTGTTCGTGGTGACGTCGTACGTCGTTAAGAGGAAGCGGAGGTTTCTTTCCGTTTCCTCTTAAACGACGCTGAGTGACTTTAGGTGAGTTTCTTTTTTTGGGGGGGGGAGACCCCCCAAGCCCCCTTTTTAATGTTATCCTTTACTACACATGCCTTTACTACGTACCTCGTAGTAAAGGTATGCGTGGTAAAGGCTTTCGTGGTAACCACGCATGCGTTGTAATGCATGCGTGGTTAAGGTTTTCGTGGAAACGGCTTCGTTACAGAGGCTGTTTCCCATTATCTATCCCTCTATTTTTCTAGCTCTATATTTTTGTGTTTTCTGCTACTTTTGGTTAATTTTAAACTACTTTTTAAAACTCTTTTCTTTTCTTCTTCCCTATTCTATTTCTTTCCGCCCAGACCATGGTAAAGGGAGCCGGAAGCATCCTGAGAAGGGGAAGGGTCCCGCACCCCATGCCCGGCTCCCGTGCGGGCGTTTGAGGGGGGAGACTGTCACAACCCGGGAGATCTTCAGCGCGGAGGAGGTGGCCGCTCTAGTTTTTTATGTTCAGCGCCGCCTCCCCAGGACCATCATGGCAGGCGGCAAGATCGCTAGCGGGTACGGGATCCGGGAGCACCGGAAGCGGTGGGAGAAGGTGTGCCGGGCTATGTACCAACACTCTCGGGTCTGGCGCACCTACAACCAGGCCACCCACCGTTGGACGGATCTCCTGGACCGGGAACGCGACTTGATCGACCTGCTCGGCCTTGAGATCCCCGGGCTTGGTGAGTAGTAGTAGCTATTTCTTCACTACTCTGTTTTCTCCTGCTCTCTGTGTTATTATATTACAAATTTTAGTTTTTTACCAAGAGCAATAATGCTGCTGATTACATTGTAGGTAAATTATATTTCAAAATCTTCTGTGCGTTTCAGGTGCACTGCTCTCCTTCTCAGTAGCGTTGCTACTATGCTTATTTGTTTTCGATTTTGTGTTCATTTCATTGGCCTGAGAAATTATGTATGAGTGTAGTTTAAAGAACTGCATAATGCTAGACACTGAGGGTCAGATTTTTAATTACTGGCGCATCCCTGCAAAGTAGCAGGGATGCGCCAGTAATTGTGCGCCACGCCACCACCACCCATGGTGCGCCGTATTTACAATGCGGTGCACTATGGGCCCAAAACGTCACCGAAGCGTTACGCATCCATGCCGTAAAGGCGGCGCATTGCTGGAGTTGCGTCGCAACAATGGCGCAGCTCCAGCAATGCTCTGGGGTGCCCTATTTCCCCAATGCTGCGTCAAGCTGTACGTCTGCCTCAAGCAGGCGCAGGGTTTGAGTCACGCATCATTGTCCTAAAAGTGACTGATTGAAATCTTGTAGATTTTCCTCAGCCACTTTTAGGATGCGTTCCTGCTCAGGAACGCCCTCCCTTGCGCCGGAACCCCCCCTGATGGCGCGGGGCTTTACAACGTGATGCATCTCCCATATACATCACGTTGTTAATATACGCTGCACCATGGCGCCTCTTTTGTTCTGCCGCTGCGTCACAAAAGTCACGCAACAATGGAGCAAAAGAGCCACAAGGGGCTTCTAAATCTGCCCCTACAGACTCAAGTCCAGTCCTTCCTTTGTACACCTGGCAATAAGAAGAAATAGTGGTGGTGGATTGATAGTTTGAGTATTTTAATGACTGGTTAATGTAGTAGGAAACTTTTTAGTGTTGTCGCTGATCTGCAATCACAATGGACTTTGTCTGTCACTTCGCGTGCTGCGGACTGCTGCCTGCCAGTCCTAGGCGAACCTTTTTAGTAGTTTGTTTAGTGAGTTACATAACTTTCCAAGTCGACAGTCCGCAAATCAAGCAATACTAATATCGTAGTAGACCACATGAGATAGGTCAATATATCCCGTGGAATAGTTGTCTATTTGCTATTTCGCCAAAATATTTTGTTATTGTTTATAGTGAAGGTGGGCTCGCACACCGCTTACCATCAGCGGGATCGCCCCACAGGATCATGGTCAATGTAGTACCATTATTCAGAACATCATATCTTCAAATATCAAATTTCATATCTTCGCCATCCCTGGACACGTGTTTCGTGGTATTTGCCACTCGTCAGCAGGGAGCAGGTCATTTTCAGGGGTTGCCGATGGCTGCCGAATATCGCCGGGTGTAGTACCAATTCAGAGGCGCGCAGGTGCAGAGTCCCATGCTCGTCAGCAACAGGAACAGGATATAGTGAAGGTGGGCTCGCACACCGCTTTCCAATCAGCGGGATCCCCCCACAGGATCATGGTCAATGTAGTACCATTATTCAGAACATCATATCTTCAAATATCAAATTTCATATCTTCGCCATCCCTGGACACGTGTTTCGTGGTATTTGCCACTCGTCAGCAGGGAGCAGGTCATTTTCAGGGGTTGCCGATGGCTGCCGAATATCGCCGGGTGTAGTACCAATTCAGAGGCGCGCAGGTGCAGAGTCCCATGCTCGTCAGCAACAGGAACAGGATATAGTGAAGGTGGGCTCGCACACCGCTTACCATCAGCGGGATCGCCCCACAGGATCATGGTCAATGTAGTACCATTATTCAGAACATCATATCTTCAAATATCAAATTTCATATCTTCGCCATCCCTGGACACGTGTTTCGTGGTATTTGCCACTCGTCAGCAGGGAGCAGGTCATTTTCAGGGGTTGCCGATGGCTGCCGAATATCGCCGGGTGTAGTACCAATTCAGAGGCGCGCAGGTGCAGAGTCCCATGCTCGTCAGCAACAGGAACAGGATATAGTGAAGGTGGGCTCGCACACCGCTTACCATCAGCGGGATCGCCCCACAGGATCATGGTCAATGTAGTGCCATTATTCAGAACATCATATCTTCAAATATCAAATTTCATATCTTCGCCATCCCTGGACACGTGTTTCGTGGTATTTGCCACTCGTCAGCAGGGAGCAGGTCATTTTCAGGGGTTGCCGATGGCTGCCGAATATCGCCGGGTGTAGTACCAATTCAGAGGCGCGCAGGTGCAGAGTCCCATGCTCGTCAGCAACAGGAACAGGATATAGTGAAGGTGGGCTCGCACACCGCTTACCATCAGCGGGATCGCCCCACAGGATCATGGTCAATGTAATACCATTATTCAGAACATCATATCTTCAAATATCAAATTTCATATCTTCGCCATCCCTGGACACGTGTTTCGTGGTATTTGCCACTCGTCAGCAGGGAGCAGGTCATTTTCAGGGGTTGCCGATGGCTGCCGAATATCGCCGGGTGTAGTACCAATTCAGAGGCGCGCAGGTGCAGAGTCCCATGCTCGTCAGCAACAGGAACAGGATATAGTGAAGGTGGGCTCGCACACCGCTTACCATCAGCGGGATCGCCCCACAGGATCATGGTCAATGTAGTACCATTATTCAGAACATCATATCTTCAAATATCAAATTTCATATCTTCGCCATCCCTGGACACGTGTTTCGTGGTATTTGCCACTCGTCAGCAGGGAGCAGGTCATTTTCAGGGGTTGCCAATGGCTGCCGAATATCGCCGGGTGTAGTACCAATTCAGAGGCGCGCAGGTGCAGAGTCCCATGCTCGTCAGCAACAGGAACAGGATATAGTGAAGGTGGGCTCGCACACCGCTTACCATCAGCGGGATCGCCCCACAGGATCATGGTCAATGTAGTACCATTATTCAGAACATCATATCTTCAAATATCAAATTTCATATCTTCGCCATCCCTGGACACGTGTTTCGTGGTATTTGCCACTCGTCAGCAGGGAGCAGGTCATTTTCAGGGGTTGCCGATGGCTGCCGAATATCGCCGGGTGTAGTACCAATTCAGAGGCGCGCAGGTGCAGAGTCCCATGCTCGTCAGCAACAGGAACAGGATATAGTGAAGGTGGGCTCGCACACCGCTTACCATCAGCGGGATCGCCCCACAGGATCATGGTCAATGTAGTACCATTATTCAGAACATCATATCTTCAAATATCAAATTTCATATCTTCGCCATCCCTGGACACGTGTTTCGTGGTATTTGCCACTCGTCAGCAGGGAGCAGGTCATTTTCAGGGGTTGCCGATGGCTGCCGAATATCGCCGGGTGTAGTACCAATTCAGAGGCGCGCAGGTGCAGAGTCCCATGCTCGTCAGCAACAGGAACAGGATATAGTGAAGGTGGGCTCGCACACCGCTTACCATCAGCGGGATCGCCCCACAGGATCATGGTCAATGTAGTACCATTATTCAGAACATCATATCTTCAAATATCAAATTTCATATTTTCGCCATCCCTGGACACGTGTTTCGTGGTATTTGCCACTCGTCAGCAGGGAGCAGGTCATTTTCAGGGGTTGCCGATGGCTGCCGAATATCGCCGGGTGTAGTACCAATTCAGAGGCGCGCAGGTGCAGAGTCCCATGCTCGTCAGCAACAGGAACAGGATATAGTGAAGGTGGGCTCGCACACCGCTTACCATCAGCGGGATTGCCCCACAGGATCATGGTCAATGTAGTACCATTATTCAGAACATCATATCTTCAAATATCAAATTTCATATCTTCGCCATCCCTGGACACGTGTTTCGTGGTATTTGCCACTCGTCAGCAGGGAGCAGGTCATTTTCAGGGGTTGCCGATGGCTGCCGAATATCGCCGGGTGTAGTACCAATTCAGAGGCGCGCAGGTGCAGAGTCCCATGCTCGTCAGCAACAGGAACAGGATATAGTGAAGGTGGGCTCGCACACCGCTTACCATCAGCGGGATCGCCCCACAGGATCATGGTCAATGTAGTACCATTATTCAGAACATCATATCTTCAAATATCAAATTTCATATCTTCGCCATCCCTGGACACGTGTTTCGTGGTATTTGCCACTCGTCAGCAGGGAGCAGGTCATTTTCAGGGGTTGCCGATGGCTGCCGAATATCGCCGGGTGTAGTACCAATTCAGAGGCGCGCAGGTGCAGAGTCCCATGCTCGTCAGCAACAGGAACAGGATATAGTGAAGGTGGGCTCGCACACCGCTTACCATCAGCGGGATCGCCCCACAGGATCATGGTCAATGTAGTACCATTATTCAGAACATCATATCTTCAAATATCAAATTTCATATCTTCGCCATCCCTGGACACGTGTTTCGTGGTATTTGCCACTCGTCAGCAGGGAGCAGGTCATTTTCAGGGGTTGCCGATGGCTGCCGAATATCGCCGGGTGTAGTACCAATTCAGAGGCGCGCAGGTGCAGAGTCCCATGCTCGTCAGCAACAGGAACAGGATATAGTGAAGGTGGGCTCGCACACCGCTTACCATCAGCGGGATCGCCCCACAGGATCATGGTCAATGTAGTACCATTATTCAGAACATCATATCTTCAAATATCAAATTTCATATCTTCGCCATCCCTGGACACGTGTTTCGTGGTATTTGCCACTCGTCAGCAGGGAGCAGGTCATTTTCAGGGGTTGCCGATGGCTGCCGAATATCGCCGGGTGTAGTACCAATTCAGAGGCGCGCAGGTGCAGAGTCCCATGCTCGTCAGCAACAGGAACAGGATATAGTGAAGGTGGGCTCGCACACCGCTTACCATCAGTTGGATCGCCCCACAGGATCATGGTCAATGTAGTACCATTATTCAGAACATCATATCTTCAAATATCAAATTTCATATCTTCGCCATCCCTGGACACGTGTTTCGTGGTATTTGCCACTCGTCAGCAGGGAGCAGGTCATTTTCAGGGGTTGCCGATGGCTGCCGAATATCGCCGGGTGAAGTACCAATTCAGAGGCGCGCAGGTGCAGAGTCCCATGCTCGTCAGCAACAGGAACAGGATATAGTGAAGGTGGGCTCGCACACCGCTTACCATCAGCGGGATCGCCCCACAGGATCATGGTCAATGTAGTACCATTATTCAGAACATCATATCTTCAAATATCAAATTTCATATCTTCGCCATCCCTGGACACGTGTTTCGTGGTATTTGCCACTCGTCAGCAGGGAGCAGGTCATTTTCAGGGGTTGCCGATGGCTGCCGAATATCGCCGGGTGTAGTACCAATTCAGAGGCGTGCAGGTGCAGAGTCCCATGCTCGTCAGCAACAGGAACAAGATATAGTGAAGGTGGGCTCGCACACCGCTTACCATCAGCGGGATCGCCCCACAGGATCATGGTCAATGTAGTACCATTATTCAGAACATCATATCTTCAAATATCAAATTTCATATCTTCGCCATCCCTGGACACGTGTTTCGTGGTATTTGCCACTCGTCAGCAGGGAGCAGGTCATTTTCAGGGGTTGCCGATGGCTGCCGAATATCGCCGGGTGTAGTACCAATTCAGAGGCGCGCAGGTGCAGAGTCCCATGCTCGTCAGCAACAGGAACAGGATATAGTGAAGGTGGGCTCGCACACCGCTTACCATCAGCGGGATCGCCCCACAGGATCATGGTCAATGTAGTACCATTATTCAGAACATCATATCTTCAAATATCAAATTTCATATCTTCGCCATCCCTGGACACGTGTTTCGTGGTA
Organism: Lissotriton vulgaris; assembly: GCF_964263255.1. Taxonomy (NCBI): domain Eukaryota; kingdom Metazoa; phylum Chordata; class Amphibia; order Caudata; family Salamandridae; genus Lissotriton; species Lissotriton vulgaris. The sequence continues at coordinate 217,073 of NW_028247459.1, read as the reverse complement.
TTTGCCACTCGTCAGCAGGGAGCAGGTCATTTTCAGGGGTTGCCGATGGCTGCCGAATATCGCCGGGTGTAGTACCAATTCAGAGGCGCGCAGGTGCAGAGTCCCATGCTCGTCAGCAACACCTTCACTATATCCTGTTCCTGTTGCTGACGAGCATGGGACTCTGCACCTGCGCGCCTCTGAATTGGTACTACACCCGGCGATATTCGGCAGCCATCGGCAACCCCTGAAAATGACCTGCTCCCTGCTGACGAGTGGCAAATACCACGAAACACGTGTCCAGGGATGGCGAAGATATGAAATTTGATATTTGAAGATATGATGTTCTGAATAATGGTACTACATTGACCATGATCCTGTGGGGCGATCCCGCTGATGGTAAGCGGTGTGCGAGCCCACCTTCACTATATCCTGTTCCTGTTGCTGACGAGCATGGGACTCTGCACCTGCGCGCCTCTGAATTGGTACTACACCCGGCGATATTCGGCAGCCATCGGCAACCCCTGAAAATGACCTGCTCCCTGCTGACGAGTGGCAAATACCACGAAACACGTGTCCAGGGATGGCGAAGATATGAAATTTGATATTTGAAGATATGATGTTCTGAATAATGGTACTACATTGACCATGATCCTGTGGGGCGATCCCGCTGATGGTAAGCGGTGTGCGAGCCCACCTTCACTATATCCTGTTCCTGTTGCTGACGAGCATGGGACTCTGCACCTGCGCGCCTCTGAATTGGTACTACACCCGGCGATATTCGGCAGCCATCGGCAACCCCTGAAAATGACCTGCTCCCTGCTGACGAGTGGCAAATACCACGAAACACGTGTCCAGGGATGGCGAAGATATGAAATTTGATATTTGAAGATATGATGTTCTGAATAATGGTACTACATTGACCATGATCCTGTGGGGCGATCCCGCTGATGGTAAGCGGTGTGCGAGCCCACCTTCACTATATCCTGTTCCTGTTGCTGACGAGCATGGGACTCTGCACCTGCGCGCCTCTGAATTGGTACTACACCCGGCGATATTCGGCAGCCATCGGCAACCCCTGAAAATGACCTGCTCCCTGCTGACGAGTGGCAAATACCACGAAACACGTGTCCAGGGATGGCGAAGATATGAAATTTGATATTTGAAGATATGATGTTCTGAATAATGGTACTACATTGACCATGATCCTGTGGGGCGATCCCGCTGATGGTAAGCGGTGTGCGAGCCCACCTTCACTATATCCTGTTCCTGTTGCTGACGAGCATGGGACTCTGCACCTGCGCGCCTCTGAATTGGTACTACACCCGGCGATATTCGGCAGCCATCGGCAACCCCTGAAAATGACCTGCTCCCTGCTGACGAGTGGCAAATACCACGAAACACGTGTCCAGGGATGGCGAAGATATGAAATTTGATATTTGAAGATATGATGTTCTGAATAATGGTACTACATTGACCATGATCCTGTGGGGCGATCCCGCTGATGGTAAGCGGTGTGCGAGCCCACCTTCACTATATCCTGTTCCTGTTGCTGACGAGCATGGGACTCTGCACCTGCGCGCCTCTGAATTGGTACTACACCCGGCGATATTCGGCAGCCATCGGCAACCCCTGAAAATGACCTGCTCCCTGCTGACGAGTGGCAAATACCACGAAACACGTGTCCAGGGATGGCGAAGATATGAAATTTGATATTTGAAGATATGATGTTCTGAATAATGGTACTACATTGACCATGATCCTGTGGGGCGATCCCGCTGATGGTAAGCGGTGTGCGAGCCCACCTTCACTATATCCTGTTCCTGTTGCTGACGAGCATGGGACTCTGCACCTGCGCGCCTCTGAATTGGTACTACACCCGGCGATATTCGGCAGCCATCGGCAACCCCTGAAAATGACCTGCTCCCTGCTGACGAGTGGCAAATACCACGAAACACGTGTCCAGGGATGGCGAAGATATGAAATTTGATATTTGAAGATATGATGTTCTGAATAATGGTACTACATTGACCATGATCCTGTGGGGCGATCCCGCTGATGGTAAGCGGTGTGCGAGCCCACCTTCACTATATCCTGTTCCTGTTGCTGACGAGCATGGGACTCTGCACCTGCGCGCCTCTGACTTGGTACTACACCCGGCGATATTCGGCAGCCATCGGCAACCCCTGAAAATGACCTGCTCCCTGCTGACGAGTGGCAAATACCACGAAACACGTGTCCAGGGATGGCGAAGATATGAAATTTGATATTTGAAGATATGATGTTCTGAATAATGGTACTACATTGACCATGATCCTGTGGGGCGATCCCGCTGATGGTAAGCGGTGTGCGAGCCCACCTTCACTATATCCTGTTCCTGTTGCTGACGAGCATGGGACTCTGCACCTGCGCGCCTCTGAATTGGTACTACACCCGGCGATATTCGGCAGCCATCGGCAACCCCTGAAAATGACCTGCTCCCTGCTGACGAGTGGCAAATACCACGAAACACGTGTCCAGGGATGGCGAAGATATGAAATTTGATATTTGAAGATATGATGTTCTGAATAATGGTACTACATTGACCATGATCCTGTGGGGCGATCCCGCTGATGGTAAGCGGTGTGCGAGCCCACCTTCACTATATCCTGTTCCTGTTGCTGACGAGCATGGGACTCTGCACCTGCGCGCCTCTGAATTGGTACTACACCCGGCGATATTCGGCAGCCATCGGCAACCCCTGAAAATGACCTGCTCCCTGCTGACGAGTGGCAAATACCACGAAACACGTGTCCAGGGATGGCGAAGATATGAAATTTGATATTTGAAGATATGATGTTCTGAATAATGGTACTACATTGACCATGATCCTGTGGGGCGATCCCGCTGATGGTAAGCGGTGTGCGAGCCCACCTTCACTATATCCTGTTCCTGTTGCTGACGAGCATGGGACTCTGCACCTGCGCGCCTCTGAATTGGTACTACACCCGGCGATATTCGGCAGCCATCGGCAACCCCTGAAAATGACCTGCTCCCTGCTGACGAGTGGCAAATACCACGAAACACGTGTCCAGGGATGGCGAAGATATGAAATTTGATATTTGAAGATATGATGTTCTGAATAATGGTACTACATTGACCATGATCCTGTGGGGCGATCCCGCTGATGGTAAGCGGTGTGCGAGCCCACCTTCACTATATTTTGTTATTGTTCTTTTGAAATGTTTTATTTGGTTGACAAATCATCCATGTTTTCTGGTCTTTCTTTCTTTCATGTTGTACATCAGCTCCCCCCAGGGGCAAGAGGGCATTGGAGGAGTCTGCTGCTGCTGAACAAGGTCAGGATCGGTCAGGCGAGGGCTCCTTTGCTGGCCCCGGTATGTTTTAATTTTAATATAGAGTACCTATTTTTTCCTGCCGTTCCTCATTCGATTTTTTCTAAATCATCTTTGATCTTCTTGTAGACTGTATCTAAATACTTATCCTTCCTCGACTATGACTCCCTGTGGTATTACTAGATTATTCTTATTAGTCTGTCTGTGTAGCTAACTAAGATTGCACATTTGGCAAAAGGTGTAAAACGAAACTCCCATTATAGTCAGCAATAGCTCTATGCACTGAATGCAGACCTCTGGGATTGTCCATAATGTCTTTTCAAGTCTTCTAAATGTTTATGCTTTGACAATTACCAACAATAAAAAGGTGAATGACCACCAAGAAAGAATAAGATACTACTTTACTTTTGGTTTGGATAGGAGGACAATCCATACTACTACTGTTGCAGGGACAAATCTGCACAAACAGAACTATGGACACTAAATAGTGCATTGTTTATCAATTATAATAGGCGCAGGTAGACTTTCCACATACCTCAGTGATATCAGACTGTGAAGAACCCCCAATCTCCTTACTGACTAGATAGTGTGGCAGAGTCATTTAGCTCCCGAATTCATCGATGATTGATCCCCAATGATGATTATCCAACGCAGGACAAGAGTACGGAGTCAGAGTCCAGAAGTGTCAGAGGCACGGACTCATGCTTGCAAATTGCAAAACCTTTTGCTCATTCACTCATGATCAAAAACCACAGATTCTATTTAAGTTTTAAAGCTTTATTAAAAGTAAAAATATTTATTAAAATCAAGCTTGTCATAAAACATAAACGGATGATTAAAAATGGAAAAGTGCTTATAGTGATATTTCACACATTTATTGTGGGCGAGCCGAGCCCTCACCTGGTTTGAACTTTAATTTTTCTTTTTGGTGCTGAATAGTTGGTCCCTCTCTCCTAGTAGTGATGATGATTTGTTCTTAGAAGTGAAGCTTCTGTCTGTTATGAGAAAAATGGTGCGTGTTAAAAAGCAAGCATTCATCAGTTGTGCCAAAAAGTGCAGCAAGACAACACCCTTCCCTGGGCAGTGGTAAGCTCTTATATTCCTTACTTATTGAGATTGCAGACTGCATAGTGTGCTCCCCGTGAGAAAACGTAAGGTTTGTCCAGATGAAAGACATGAAGAAGAATGATTGACATATAGTTTGAATCGATGGATGCCTGGATCATGGTACTATCTGACTCTTAGATATGCGAATCTAGAGAGAGTAGACGGTCACTGGATGAACTAAGTGTTTATTTTGAAGAGCATGTAACACTGCACCCGCACGTTCGTCCAAGTGTAGGAAAGGCAAGGAAAAGAAGTTGTAATTTTGTCCGAATACTACCATGAATAGTAGCAGTAGTTTGTATTGCAAGCACAGCATATATCCGGCTATTACGATGGCCACTCACTACCTCTGTTAATAAGTTTAGTAGAACTCGGTCATTCATGTGTGGATTTATCACTGTTCACTCAATAAAAAGCAAAGCACCTAAAGTCAACCCATATGTAAGCAAATACATACCATGTGCAGTGATAGATAATCAGATTATTTATCTTCTTCATTTTACTTTTCTAGTTTTCATTGGCACCGTAGGGTGAAAGTTAAATTAATTAAGCAGTAGCCCTTGTAACAGAGCATTCTCAGTGCCACCCATAATAGAAAAGTAAGATCATCAACACCTGCATGTACTGGACTGGTACAGTAACGCAAGTCTGTCTCACTCATCATGGCGGGCGTCTGTTTTTCTTGGGTGCAAGTTGACTGCGCTGGCATTATGCCGGCTTGCCGAAGTTAACGTACCAATTTTGCTAAACAATAGAGAAGAAGAAGAATAAGACTGGTGTACTGTCATAGTCGACTCTAATGGAGTGAGTCCATAGTGCTCGTAGAATTGATTCCTTAAACTCCCACTAATGTTAGAGAAAGGATGAAGAAGTGGGAGGTTAGATAGATACTGCCCACAATAGTTATGTACTGCGCTTGTAAGTTGCTAGTTCTACTGTGACACAACTTTCTGCTGAATCATTTTGTGTTAATCTTAAAGAGCATTGGTTACAGACTATGTCTTTTTCTTTCTTCATATAGATGCTCCTTCCTAACCAATACGGAAGGAGCTGGCTAGACAGGCCCGGCAACTGAGGCTGGAGGCCACTTTCACCGAATATCGGCGGCTGGTCGCCCAGGAGGAGGAGGACACGCAGAGTACGTCTACAACATCTACGGCGACACCTGCATCCTCCTCAGCGCTCCCTGGGTCAGCCAGTCAGCGTAACAGGCCTCCAGCGGTACGGAGCCGGGGTACCGCAGCCACCCGCCACCGCCGAGCAGCAAAGAAATCAGCTGCCCCCCACAGCAGTTACAAAAAAAGGATGCACCGCCTTTCCCTGAGGGTCTCCTACCTCGAGCAGGAGCTCCTCAACACCAAAACACTGCTCGAGACTAAGCATGGGCGGAAAATCCGTTACGCTCGCGGATTTTGCGGATTTTTGGGAAATTCGCAATCCGCGAGATTTGCGAATTTCCCGCAAAATCCGCAAATTCGCACGCTCGCGTCGTTGGTGATACAATTTTTGCGGCGCGCAGCGTTTATCATCGTTTGCCGAGTTGTTTTTCTCGATATTTTGCGAGTGCTGCGCCATTTTGGATCTTGCTGTGTGATCCCGCGGAAATTTGGCGAGCGCGATTACGTCATCGCGGCTTGCCAACTTGCAGAGCGAGAGTTTGTCAACGCGAGTACGGCGAGATCACGTCTCGCGGTACTTCGCAATTGCGAGATTTGAGATGCGGCGAGCAGCAACAATCTCGCAGAAGCGAAAATATAAAATATGCAATTCTGCACAAGAAATCCACCAGCAAGCAGCATAAACCTTCTTGAAATGATGATTTTTATCTGAATAACTCCTTAGGTTGACATTTGCCTGCACTTTTTTAGCGAGGAGTCCATTTTGGGGAGGGGGGAGGGGGGTGGGAGGAAGGAAGTGCCCCACAGTCTTCAACTTCCTGTCCAGCAGGCTCCTCCCAGTGCTTTGTCCATCTCCTGGTCACTTTTCATTTGGATCTGGAGCTGGAAGGATTACTTTTTGTGGATGCTGCTGGATATTTGGATTTGAGGCCTTTTTGACTTTCCTTGGATCACTGTTGGATTAGAAATTTTACAAGTAAGTTTGTTTGGGGCATTACAGTTGCTGCAACTAAAATTTTGGAATTTTCGATTTTTGGGCTGTTTTGGGGCCTTTTGCCCAGGGGTACTCAGTGGTGGGGGGACTGAGTCTTTCTGTGGGTTGTCTTGAACTTAAACATCATGGAGGGCATGGATGGATTGGGATTGTGCTGATTTTTCAGTGATTTTCGTTTTTTGGGGCTGTACTTGTGGCCTTTTCACCAGGGGTATTTGAGTCTAGCATGGGCCTAGTCTTTCTGTGGGTTGTCTTGAATTTAAACATCATGGAGGGCATGGATGGATTGGGATTGTGCTGATTTTTCAGTGATTTTCGTTTTATGGGGCTGTACTTGTGGCCTTTTCACCAGGGGTATTTGAGTCTAGCATGGGCCTAGTCTTTCTGTGGGTTGTCTTGAATTTAAACATCATGGAGGGCATGGATGGATTGGGATTGTGCTGATTTTTCAGTGATTTTCGTTTTTTGGGGCTGTACTTGTGGCCTTTTCACCAGGGGTATTTGAGTCTAGCATGGCCTAGTCTTTCTGTGGGCTGTCTTGAACTTAAACATCATGGAGGGCATGGATGGAATGGGATTGTGCTGATTTTGCAGTGTTTTTCGATTTTTGGGGGTGTTCATGGGGAGGGACAGGCCATGTGGCTGGTGGCCATTTTGAGTGCTGCTACAGGCACTGGCCATGTGCTGGGAGGCAAGTGGCCATTTTGAATCCAGGCTTTGTTGTTAGGCCTGCAACCATTTTGCCTACTTTTCAACATTTATGCCCAGGGGTAGTGAGTCTTGCATGGGCCTAGTCTTTCTGTGGGTTGCCTTGAATTTAAACATCATGGAGGGCATGGATGGATTGGGATTGTGCTGATTTTTCAGTGATTTTTGTTTTTTGGGGCTGTACTTGTGGCCTTTTCACCAGGGGTATTTGAGTCTAGCATGGGCCTAGTCTTTCTGTGGGCTGTCCTGAACTTAAACATCATGGAGGGCATGGCATGGATGGAATGGGATTGTGCTGATTTTTCAGTGATTTTCGTTTTTTTGGGCTGTACTTGTGGCCTTTTCACCAGGGGTATTTGAGTCTAGCATGGGCCTAGTCTTTCTGTGGGCTGTCTTGAACTTAAACATCATGGAGGGCATGGATGGAATGGGATTGTGCTGATTTTGCAGTGTTTTTCGATTTTTGGGGGTGTTCATGGGGAGGGACAGGCCATGTGGCTGGGGGCCATTTTGAGTGCTGCTACAGGCACTGGCCATGTGCTGGGAGGCAAGTGGCCATTTTGAATGCAGCCTTTGTTGTTAGGCCTGCAACCATTTTGCCTACTTTTCAACCTTTATGCCCAGGGGTAGTGAGTCTTGCATGGGCCTAGTCTTTCTGTGGGTTGTCTTGAATTTAAACATCATGGAGGGCATGGATGGATTGGGATTGTGCTGATTTTTCAGTGATTTTCGTTTTTTGGGGCTGTACTAGTGGCCTTTTCACCAGGGGTATTTGAGTCTAGCATGGGACTAGTCTTTCTGTGGGTTGTCTTGAATTTAAACCTTGGGGAGGGCATGGATGGATTGGGATTGTGCTGATTTTTTAGTGATTTTCGTTTTTTGGGGCTGTACTTGTGGCCTTTTCACCAGGGGTATTTGAGTCTAGCATGGGCCTAGTCTTTCTGTGGGGTGTCTTGAACTTAAACATCATGGAGGGCATGGATGGAATGGGATTGTGCTGATTTTTCTGTTTTTTTTCCGATTTTTTTGTGGTGTATAACTGAACTGATGTTCCTCTGTCTTCCATTGTTTTTAGGTGCACAAGACTCAAGAGAACCACCAGTGCCAGGAAGAAGTCCTGCAGCGTTGTGTGTGTGCAGCATAACGTCACGCGACGTCACGTCTGGCCTCAGACAACTCTACAATTCGTGCAACTGCGGCCTGCTGTCTGACCTGCTCTGAAGAAGATGGCCCCAAAAAAAGTTCTCCGTAGCTCCTCTAGCAAGAAAGTTGCTAGTAAGGAGCAGAAGAAGCAAGTTACCAAGGAGGCTGGTGTGCCAACCGCCACGTTTTTTGGGAGCAAAAAAAAAAGTACGCCTGCAGCAGCAGCAGGATCTGCTGGGGACCAAGCTGGGAGCAGCACCCCTGCTCCATTGGGTTCAGTGCCTCCACCACCACGCCAACTTAAGTCAAAGCCCTTGAGTGCTTCAGAGGCAGTCAGTGTACTTCTCCAAACACCATCGAACAGTGATGTTGGCTCATCGCAAGAAAGTAGCAGCAATGTCCCTGAATCAACACAGGTTGTTGTAACTCATCTGACAAGTGTTGAACAACCACAGCCACAACAACAACACCATGTGCAAGTACACGCCCAAGTACATGTGGAAGGAGAGGCAGCAAAAGGAGATGCGCAAGCAGAGGTGCATGGAGGGTCACAAGTGCCCACAATAGTTGTTCCTCCCGAAGTAGGGGCACATCAGGAAATCGACAATGAAGCCGAGGTATCATTGGAAGCCACTCCTCCTGATGATCATTCATTGTCTTCCACATCCCTAGCAAGGAAAAGATCAAGGGGGGTGTCTACATCTTCTTCAAGCCCACCTCCTTCTGATGATACGGATCAAGCTTGGGAACCACCACTGCGGTCTAAGAGTGAGGCACACCATGATCTGACAAAGGTACCTAAGCGTAAAAGGAAGGTCGTCGAAAAACTCATAGCTATGGAGTGTGATGAGGCTCAACAAGAAGTGACAGATACTGCTGGTGATGAAGCCTCTCACGATGACGACGAGCCAGTCATCACAAAGGTCACTGCAGCCCCAGCGGGCATGCAGCAAAGAGACATTTTGACCCTATCCCAAGAAGCTGCTGAGCGTGATGATGATGTCGACGAGGAGGCAATGGAAATGGAAACACAACAATCATTAGATTTGGAGTTAACTAGTACACCAACACCTACCGCTTCCATCTTTCTTCCTCGCAAGAAGGTACCCACTTCCACCTCAATTCGTGGTGGAGAAAGTGCAAAACGTACTGAAGTTCGGCAATCCACATCCTCCACTTCATCTGGCATTAGCAGCAGGACCACCACCACCAGTATCGCCGCCTCCTCCGGCCCCCAAAGACATTTCAAGTCTCCAGTTTGGGACTTCTTTAGTGTTTGCCCAAAAATGGAAAACGTAGCCATTTGTAGCATTTGTAAGCTTCGAGTTAGTCGTGGTAAGCTTGGTTCTAACTATGGTACTGGAGGCCAGAGAGGTCATCTTAGGAGAGCGCACCCTGTCCAATGGTTTCCGCACCTAGAGGCGGTCAAGGAAGCCGGAATTGCACGTAATGAAAGCGTTGATTTTTCATCTGATGATGACGAGGAGGAAGAAGACGATTCAAATACTTCACTTACACCCAGTACCCCTGTCAGCAGCACACCCCATGTGAGGCACACTAAGAGTGTGGGAGAGAGTGAGACATCAATGCGGAAAAGTTCATCAGCGAGCGTAACTGGGTCGAAGATATCATCATCATCCCGTAAATCCTTGGTCCAGGGCAACATTAAAAAGATGTTGTTTACAGAAGCGCAATATGAACGCAACCACCCACTGACGCGTCTGTATAACACTAAGCTGGCTAAAATGCTAGCTCTGGACCTTCTCCCTTTTTCTTTTGTAGAAGGGGTTGGTTTTCTAGAATTAGTGGCAGCGCTCTGCCCTAAATGGAAGGTTCCTAGCCGGTTCTATTTTGCCAGAGTTGCGGTTCCAGCACTACATGAAGATGTTCTGAAGGTGATTGGGGCAGCTTTGCAGAAGAGTGCTGTTCACACTATACATATGACAACAGACATGTGGACCAGTGGCGCAGGCGCTGATTACATGTGCATCACTGCACACTGGGTCTCTTTTTCAGGGGCTAAAGCAAAGCTAAACACAGGTGTTGACACGGACATTGTTTTTAAAGCTGCTCGGAAACATGCAACACTAGCCATGTTTGGTTTGGAGAAACGTCACACAGCAGAAAACATTTTGGATGTCTTTAACACAAAGGTCCTTAACTGGCTGTCCCCACTAAAACGCCAGGTTGGTTATGTTTCCACGGACAATGGCGCCAATATAGTTAAGGCCATGAGGGACGGTAACTATTTCAGAGTGCCGTGTTTGGCGCGCTGTATAAACCTGGTTGTCCAAAAATTCTTGGGTAATAAAGGCAGTGCAGCGTACAGCATATTGGACACCTGCCAAAAAATGTGCAAGCATTTCAGCCATTCTTTTAAGGCCCGGAAGCAGCTGAGGAGCCTGCTATATCAACGTAAAATGCCAGTGAAAGCACTCATCCAGGAGGTGGTAACACGTTGGAACTCAACCTTCTACATGCTTGAGCGTCTGTATGAGCAGTATACGGAACTCGATCAATATTTCCTTACAGAGGGTACAGAGGAGCTGAGGATGGGTGCGGCGCAATGGAACATAGTTCAAAGCCTGACACGCATGCTTCGTCCTTTTGAGTTCTTCACGCGTGCAGTCAGCAAGGAGGACTGTAATTTGGGAAAAGCTATCCCATTGTTGTACATGCTGGAGGACCAACTCAAGACTCTTTTCTTCTGGCTGCGAAATTATTAGAGCTCCTACAAGGTGATGAACGTCTTCAAAAGATCCACTCAGAAGAGCATTACATTTGTGCTACTATTCTGGATCCACGCTACAAAAAGGCGCTGGCAGGCCAAGCAATCTTTCCTTTTGATGATGAACATGTTCCAAAGTACAAACATTGGCTAGCCTTGTCAGCCAAGAGGTTTGAAAGAGAACGGCTGGAAATTGAAGGAAATGGCAGTACATCAGCAGGCCATCCCCAGTCAAAACAATCCACTTCTGCACCTGTGGCTGTGGCACAAGTGACCTCTCAGCCGTTAAAGACACCGGCAACCGGATCATCTGCACCAGACACAACAGAAACATTAGAGGCTGAAGAGGATTGGCTAGCTCTGCGTGGGTTTGGTTCTCAAAAGGTCAGAGGCACAGCAAGAGCTAAGCAAAGTGGAGGAACCTTGGATGAGGACCTTGAGTCGATGGTGAAGGACTATCTGAATGACTCAACAGAGGTCTATGTTAATTCTGACCCATTGGCGTATTGGCATGGGAAAAAAGAATTGTGGCCACAGCTCACCAACCTGGCTTTAAACTACTTGTCTTGCCCACTCGCAAGCGTGTCTTCTGAACGGGTTTTCAGTGCTGCTGGTGGCATTGTAACTCCCAAACGGAGCCGCCTCTCGCCCAAAAATGTGGAGAGGTTAACAATGATCAAGATGAATCAGCACCTCATACCACCAGATTTCAGAGTACGAGAAAGCGCGCCGGATGAAGACGAGGTGGCCAGCAACATAGATGAGAGAATTTCTACTCTGTCAGGTGACACTGAGCTCACCCTGCCTGAATTCGCAGAGTATGATGACGAAGCCTTATTCTCATTCCTGGACCGTGATACCGAGCCCTGAAAATGAGACAACGAATCAATAAATTTCTTTTTCGTCCTTATTCACTTTTATTCCTGTGTGTCTGTCTTTCTTTGTTGTGCACAGTTAATATATTTCAAACTTTAATCAGATAATCACAAAAACAAGCCCATCAGCAGAACTGTCTTCACTGGTTTGTTAATTGATTTGAAGTTGCCGCAGTCTGCATTCCTCAGGTTCACAAGTTCAGAAGAACATGCTCCTCTATCCTCCTCCTCCAGACTCCTATTTCCATCAAACCAGAGGGCTGGTTTACGCCCAATGAAGAAAGACTCAGCACTTGTGGGGGTGTTGTTCTACCTCTTTGCAGGTGAGTTGACGGCTCTGGGACCATTGTTGGGAAGCTCTAATACCGGATAAAAGTGGTTTGGACCAAATCCCAGGCGCAAATTTTTTCGTGTTTTTGCTGACTTGCTTGCCTTTGAGGTGCTCTTAGGGGGTGTTCCGTCTGTTTGTGGGTGAGTTTCAGGATCTGGGAGCACTGCTGGGACACTCTAATCTTGATTGCATTTGCTTTTCAGGAAATCCGTGGTGGCAACCCCGACTTATGGCCTAGCTACGCAGCGCGTTTGGACCGAAGGCCGAGAAATATTGCAAGTATGAGATTTTGCTTTTGGCCTGTTTGGGGGTGTTATGATTCTTGGCGGGTGGGTTGGCGGGTCTTGGGGCATTCCTGGGAAGGTCTAATACCGGGTAGAAGTGGTTGGGACAAAATCCAGGCCGATTTTTTTTTGGCTATTTCTGAGATTTTGCTCAATGTAGCGTTTTCGGGGGCCTGTTTGGGGGGCTTCCTGGTGTTTGTGGGTGGGTTTCGGGGTCTGGGCGCACTGCTGGCTATATATACTTTACTTTGCAAGAGGTTTGAAGCAAATCCATGGTGGCAGAGGGGAGTTAGGGCCTAGCTGCAGAGCGTGCGCGGAGTGATTTGGGAAATTTGGGAAAAACTGACTAAGTCCCCATTTTTGTACTTTTGCTCTTTGGCTGTTTGGGGGTCTTCTACTCGTTTTATCCTGGGTTGACGGCTCTGGGGCCATTGCTGGGAAGCTGTAATACCGGATAAAAGTGGTTTGGACCAAATCCCAGGCGGAAATTTTTGTGTGTTTTTGATGACTTGCTTGCCTTTGAGGTGCTTTAGGGGGGGTTCCGTCTGTTTGTGGGTGAGTTTCGGGGTCTGGGAGCACTGCTGGGACACTCTAATCTTGATTGCATTTGCTTTTCAGGAAATCCGTGGTGGCAACCCCGACTTATGGCCTAGCTACGCAGCGCGTTTGGACCGAAGGCCGAGAAATATTGCAAGTATGAGATTTTGCTTTTGGCCTGTTTGGGGGTGTTATGCTTCTTGGCGGGTGGGGTGGCGGGTCTTGGGGCATTCCTGGGAAGGTCTAATACCGGGTAGAAGTGGTTGGGACAAAATCCTCGCGGAAAAGCCTTTTGGCACTTTTTGTAACTTAGGGTTCGTTAGGGTTAGCCCTAGCACCAGGATTGCATGTGTTTCGGGGTGTTCTAGATTTTTGCAACTGAGTTCTGGGGTCTTAGAGCACTCGTGAGAATGTGTAATTTTGGTTGCAAGTCATTTGAAGAAAATCCATGGTGGGAAAGGGGGGATTTGGCATAGTTAAAGAAAGCCTTTGCCACTATTCTTAACTTAGGGTTCGTTAGGGTTAGCAGTATTTCTATTGCATGTGTTTGGGTGGGGGGCTTTCGAGTCTTGGAGCGATGCTGGCTATGGATACTTTTGCTTGGTTGCTTGCAAGTGGTTTGAATGCAATCCACGGTGGGTAAGGGGTAATTAGTAAGGGGGTACTTCGGCCTACTTTTACTTTCAAAGTAAGTTTTGTCACCAGTTTTCTGCTAGGCCTCGTTTTTTGAGATTTGATTGGGGGTCTTCTACATTTTTGCGACTGGCTTTAGTAAGGGTCTGGGTGGGAGCACTGCTAGGAAGATCTAATTTTGTTCTAAAACACAGTCTACAGTACACCTAGCTTGAGGGGAAAGATCCGCTACATTTATTTGCCCCTACTTATTTATCCTTCAAAAGGTGACTCAGACAGAGTACGCACTTTCAAAAATATTGTACTGTCTACTAGGAAAATCAAAGTGTGACTTTTTGCACTCCACAGCCTACATACCTTATATTTATTTATCAGTGGTGTTGTAATATTATATCACTTCCTGTTTTTCGTTGAATAATTACAGGCCGGGTTTCAGTCTCTGCAATGGGGAAAAAAGGATGGAGTCAGGCTTCACATTAGCGAGCCACAATTCAGCATCAGGCAGGCAGTGGACAGGGTGTCTTCTGGTGACCAACATCGATGGACGAAGCGTCGGCTGCAATGGAGGAGTGCCGCTAATAAGAGGATTTTTTTTCTGCAGGCAACTTACTTACCACTTCCAACAGGACAACTACAACAACATAGATACAGTATCCCTTGCCTTTTTCTCTGACTGTGACTGCATTTCTTGGATCTCTCTCTGCTTCTAAATTGATCCCTTAACACATCACTTAGTCCACTCCACTATCACATCTGCACCACACATAGTCATTTGTAAGTGCTCCTACGTAATTCGCAAGTCGCAGCACGCCCCAGCCCGTAGAGGACTGGGATGGCCCCAATGATGAAGCATGTCACCAAGGGGCAACCCTGGTGAGTGACGGGACACCTAGAAAAAAAGCAATTTCTCCTTTTCTATCTACTATACCTTCCAGACCAACCCCATTGAGTGTTGTTGTGAATGGATTTATAGTGACCAGCAAGGCTCTCAGGTATCTGGCTACAGAGACCTTATGTTGAATATAGTTATCAATAATTCCACACACGCCCTGTACTGTCGCATTCTTTCTTCCACAGTTGTCGAAAGTACTACTTACTTTTCATTGGCATGCATGCAGTAGTGCATGCACTTTCAAAGATTGATGGATAGGTTTGTACCCAAATAATTGTTTATGTTCAATTGTTTGTCTATGCTGTGCTTTTTTTACAGGGTGTCTTCTGGTGACCAACATCGATGGACGAAGCGTCGGCTGCAATGGAGGAGTGCCGCTAATAAGAGGATTTTTTTTCTGCAGGCAACTTACTTACCACTTCCAACAGGACAACTACAACAACATAGATACAGTATCCCTTGCCTTTTTCTCTGACTGTGGCTGCATTTCTTGGATCTCTCTCTGCTTCTAAATTGATCCCTTAACACATCACTTAGTCCACTCCACTATCACATCTGCACCACACATAGTCATTTGTAAGTGCTCCTACGTAATTCGCAAGTCGCAGCACGCCCCAGCCCGTAGAGGACCGGGATGGCCCCACTGATGAACCATGTCACCAAGGGGCAACCCTGGTGAGTAAGGGGACACCTAGAAAAAAAGCAATTTCTCCTTTTCTATCTACTATACCTTCCAGACCAACCCCATTGAGTGTTGTGAATGGATTTAGAGTGACCAGCAAGGCTCTCAGGTATCTGGCTACAGAGACCTTATGTTGAATATAGTTATCAATATTTGCACCCACGCCCTGTACTGTCGCATTCTTTCTTCCACAGTTGTCGAAAGTACTACTTACTTTTCACTGACATGCATGCAGTAGTGCATGCACTTTCAAAGGTTGATGGATAGGTTTGTACCCAAAGATTTGTTTATGTTCACAATTGTTTGTCCATGCTGTGCTATTTTTTCTTGTCTCCCAAAACCTTTCCCAAAAACCCCCGTACCCATCCATTTTTCAAACCCTAACCCTCTTCCCCCGGGCTGTGTGGTTTTGATTGATGTGTGACTAAATTACAGCAATAAATCCACACACTTGCTGGGGAGGATAAGGTGATAGCAACAGGCTGGTGAAGAAATCCGAGGATATATTCTTACTCTGCTTGACAAAGACCCATGGCTAATGTCAAAGAACTTCAACCAAATTAGTTATACTTTAACATTTGTTAGGCTACAATGTGGCACTGTTCTAGTGTACTTCTGTCACCTGCTATATTCTCTATTGTACCGTTGTATTGCTCAGGAGGACAAACCAGATTTCATTTTCTTTTTTTTCAAAGGCATGCAACTGCCACTGTGTCACACCACTAGTACCACCGCTATGAGGAAATTTTATCCGCCCAGGATTGCCAACCTTATTTGCTGTTTCCCGTGGAGCCAGCCCAGGGCCTAGCCCTACTTGCAAACAGAAATTACAGGTAAGATAGGCGTTTGGTTGGAGGTAGTATAATGGAGTATTAGGAGAGACGAGAGATTGGATTGACGGTAGTACTACTAAAGTCCTAGGACTATTCAGGAAAACAAACTTACTGTTAAACCCCCACCCACCAGACTCAAAAGCAGTACAAAACAGGTATGGTCAGATAAAGTTTCAAAAAGTATATTTTTATAGCCCTAACAAAAGAATCTCCAACAAGACCCTCCCTAACCCCAACGATTGTCCTTCAAAAGTCCCCAAAAATCCCAACTCCCAATTCCCACCCCCCAAAAGTCTCTAAAAAAGGGGCAAGGGACACTATGGCAGGGTGCTGTTGGAATTAGCAGCCAGGGAATCATGCTCCTTGTGGAGGGTGGCAAGTTCGAAGCGGAGGCCCTCCACCACGTTCTTATAGTTATGGACCTCCTGCTCCAGGTAGGACAGTCTGAGGGATAAGCGGCGCCGGTGTGCCTTGCAAATCCTGTGAGGGGCAGCTGCTTTCTTTGCTGCTGGGCGGTGGCGTTTGGCTTTGGTAGCCCGGCTCCGTACCGCTGGAGCACTGCGCTGGCTGGCAGCCCGCACGGAGGAGGATGCAGCTGTCCCAGTGGACGTTGTTGTTGTACCAGACTGCGTCTCCTCCTCCTCCAGGGCCACCAGCGACAGTGGCATCCAGCCTCCGTTGCTGGGCCATTCGAGCCAGCTCCTTCCTCCTTGATGGTGTCTTGGATTTGGAAGGAGCAACTACATGAAAAAAGAAAGACATAGTCTGTAACCAATGCTCCTTAAGATTAACACAAAATGTTTGAGCAGAAAGTTGTCACAGTACAAGTAGCAAATTGAAAGCACAGTACATAACTATTGAGTACAGTATCTATGTAACCTCCGACTTCTTCATCCTTGCTCTAACATTAGTGGGAGTTTCAGGAACAAATTCTACTAGCACTATGGACTTCCATTACAGTCGACTATGACAGTACACGACTCCTATTCTTCTTCTTCTCTCTTGTTTAGGAAAATTGGTACGTTATCTTATGCAAGCCGGCATAATGCCAGCGCAGTGAACTTGCACCTGAGAAAAACAGACGCACACCATGGTGAGTGAGACAGACTTGCGTTACTGTACCGGTCCAGTACATGCAGGTGGTGAAGCTCTTACTTTTCTATTACGGGTGGCACTGAGAATACTCTGTTAAAAGGGCTACTGCTTAATTAATTTAGCTTTCACCCTACAGTGCAAATGAGTATTAGAAAAGGAAAATGAAGAAGCTAAATTATCTGATTATCTATCACTTCACATGGGATGTATTTGATGACATATGGGATGACTTTAGGTGCTTTGCTTATTATTGAGTGAACAGTGATACCCCCACACATGAATGACGTACTACTACTAAACTAAAGTTATTAAGGGAGGTAGGGAGTGTCCACCGTAATAACCGGATATATGCTGTGCTTGCAGTTGCAATACAAACTACTGCTACTATTCATGGTAGTATTTGGACAACGTTACAACTTCTTTTCCTTGCCTTTCCTACACTGGAACGGACGTTCATCCAGTGACCGTCTACTCTCTCTAGATACACATATGCTATCTAAGAGTCAGATAGTACCATGAATGATCCAGGCATCCATCCATTCAAAGTATATTGCACACATACAGTTTCTGTCTCACCCACCCAGGCTGTTCTCCTTCCACCCATCCTTGCTTCATCATTCACCCAGCCATGCACCATACCATTTTCTTACCTTCCCAGCCACCTCGGGGACCAAGCAAACACATATGATTCTTCTTTGCCAGTCATCATTACATTTCTCGTGCTTCCACACTTACTTACACCCTTCTTTCGCTTTTCTTTCATCCCATCCATCAAGTTCACCTCAGATCTGATTGGGATTCTTCTCGCCAAAAACTTCACAGCTAAGTCGAAGTACATTTAGAGGAGGCTACTACCTGCTTTTTTTATAATACACCCGTGCAGAAAGCACACTCTGCAGTCTTCAATCTCAATGACTAAGGAATGTATAGCTTACCTCTGCCTGCCACCACCGTGTGAACCCTCACAGGCATGTCCTTGTCCGGCACTTGCACCGCCTCCTCCCCAGAGTTGTCCTCCTCGTCCAATGCCACCACCACCTCCGCGCTGGCCCCGTCTCCAGATGTTCCACCTACAAAGTACATTTAATAATGTTAGAATACACCACTCACTACTATATAATATTTGGTCTAGGAGGAAGAAAGAATTGTGAAAAAAACAGTATACAATTTAATAATTTATGACTGTGTACTCTAGAGTAAAAATGTCCCTTTTTCCAGGGAAGGCTGTTGTCTTGCTGCACTTGTTGGCACAACTGATGAATTTTTGCTTTTTACTTTTTAACACGCACCACTTTTTCTCCTAACAGACATAACCTTGACTTCTAAGAACACGAGCAGGATCAAGTTTAAACCAGGTGAGAGCTCGGCTCGACCACAAGAAATGTGTCCAATTAATCGTCAGCACTAAGCACTTTTCCATTTTCAGTTACACGTTCACTTTTATGACAAACTTGAATTTAATAAATGTGTTTACTTTTAATAAAGCTTTTAAACTTAACTAGACTCTGTGGTTTTTGGTCCTCCAGACTAGAGTGGATGAGCTAAAGGTTTTCGAATTTTTGCAAGCATGAGTCCGTGCCTCTGCCATCGGTGACTTTGGGAGCTAAATGACTCTGCCACACTATCTAGTCAGTAAGGAGATTGGGGGTTCAACTACAAAGTCTGTTATCACTGAGGTATGTGGAAAGTCTAACAGTTACAGCACCTATTATAATTGATAAGCTAAGCGATGCATTATTTAGTGTCCATAGTTCTGTTTGTGCAGATTTGTCCCTGCAACAGTAGTAGAATGGGTTGTCCTCCTATCCAAACCAAAAGTAAAGTAGTATCTTATTCTTTCTTGGTGGTCATTCACCTTTTATTGTTGGCAATGGTCAAAGCATAAACATTTAGAATACTTGAAAAGACATTATGGACAATCCCAGAGGACTGCACTCAGTGCATAGAGCTATTGCTGACTAGAATGGGAGTCCAATGGAAATGCCAAATGTGCAATCTTAGTTAGCTACACAACAGACTAATGAGAATAATCTAGTAATACCACACGGAGTCATAGTCGAGGCAGGATAAGAATTTAGATCCTGTCTACAAGAGATCAAAGACGATTTAGAAAAAATCGAATGAGGAACGCTAGGAAAAAATAAGTACTCTATATTAAAATTAAAACTTACTGGGGCCAGCAAAGGAGCCCTCGCCTGCCCGGTCCTGGCATGCATCGTCAACAGCACCCTCCTCCTCCTCCTGTGTCCTCCTCTTGCCCCTGGGGGAAGCTGATGTACAACATGAAAGAAAGAAAAACAGAAAACATGGATGATATTTCTCAACCAAATCAAACATTTCAAAAGAACTAACAAAGTAACAAAATATTTTTGCGAAATAGCAAATAGGGAACGACTCCACGGGATATATTATTGACCAATCTCATGTGGTCGACTACGTCATTACTTTAGTATTGCTTGATTTGCGGACCGTCGAATTGGAAACTACCCTATGTAACTCACTAAACGAAGTACTAAAAAGGTTTGCCTAGGATTGGCAGGCAGCAGTCCGCAGCACGCAAAGTGACAGCCAAAGTCCATCGTGATTGAAGATCAGCGACAACACTAAAGTTTCCTACTACATTAACCAGTCATTAAAATACTCAAACTATTAATCCACCACCACTATTTCTTCTTATCGCCATGTGTACAAAGGAAGGACTGGACTTGAGTCTGTAGGGGCTGATTTAGAAGGCCCTTGCGCCTCTTTTGCTCCATTGTTGCGTGACTTTTGTGACGCAGCGACAGCACAAAAGAGGCGCAATGGTGCGGTGTATATTAACAACGTGACGCATATGGGAGATGCATCACGTTGTAAAGCCCTGCGCCAATAGGGGGCGTTCCGGCGCAAGGGAGGGCGTTCCTGCGCAGAAACGCATCCTAAAAGTGGCTGAGGTAAATCTACAAGATTTCAATCAGTCACTTTGAGGACAATGATGCGTGACTCAAACCCTGCGCCTGCTTGAAGCAGACGTACGGCTTGACGCAGCATTGGGGAGATAGGGCACCCCAGAGCATTGATGGAGCTGCACCATCGTTGCAACGCAACTCCAGCAATGCGCCGCCTTTACGGCACAGATGCGTAACGCTTTGGTGACGTTTTGGGCCCATGGCGCGCCGTATTGTAAATACGGCGCACCATGGGTGATGGTGGCGTGACGCACAATTACTGGCGCATCCCTGCAACTTTGCAGGGATGCGCAGGTAATTAAAAATCTGAACCTTAGTGTGTAGCATTACGCAGTTCTTTCAACTACACTCATACATAATTTCACAGGCCAATGAAATGAACACAAAATCTAAAACAAATAAGCATAGTAGCAACACTACTGAGAAGAAGGAGAGCAGTGTACCTGAAATGCACAGAAGATTTCGAAATAAAATTTACCTACAATGTAATGAGCAGCATTATTGCTCTTGGTAAAAAACAAAAATTTGCAATATAATAACACAGCAGGAGAAAACATAGTAGTAAAGACATAGCTACTACTACTCACCAAGCCCGGGGATCTCAAGGCCAAGGAGGTCGAGCAGATCTTGCTCACGGGTCAGGACATCCGTCCAGCGGTGGGTGGCCTGGTTGTAGGTGCGCCAGACCCGAGAGTGGTGGTAAATGGCCCCGCACACCTTCTCCCACCGCTTCCGGCGCTCCCGGGCCCCGTACCCGGCACTGATCTTGCCGCCTCCCATGATGGTCCTGGGGAGGCGGCGCTGAACATAAAAAACGAGTTGGGCCACCTCCTCCGGGGTAAAGATCTCCCGTGGCATCACTAGCTCCCCCCTCAAACGCCCGCACGGGAGCCGGACACGGGGTGCGGGACCCTTCCCCTTCTCGGGATGCTTCACGGCTCCCTTCACCATGGTCTGGGCGGAAAGGAATAAAGAAAATAGAATAGGGAAGAGAAGAAAAGAAAAGAGTTTACAAAAGTAGTTTAAAATTAACCAAAAGTAGCAGTAAACACAAAAATATAGGGCTAGAAAAATAGAGGGATAGATAATAAGTAAAATAGATCAAAAAAAACTTCAAGCAAGCAAAGGATGGCAGAGATTGACAGAGGATACAAAGACCATGCCCAGAACCATAGCAATGAATGAGAAACAAGATGGCTGCGCCCGTTCACGACCGCGCGGGTACGTTCGCGCGAGATTTTCCTTGCGAAAACGCGCGAAACTGTACAAGCAAGCCGCGGACTTTGCGAGATTACACTTCGCGCCCGGAAACGGAAATACGTCAGGCAAACAAGATGGCTGCGCCCTTGAACGACCGCGAGGGTAACTTTGCGCCTTGCGCTACGAGCGGCTCGCAAAAACGCACAAAACCTTGCCAACTAACACGCCGCAAAAAAAACAAATAGCATATTCGCACGAATTTGCGGCTTCCGAATCCGATCTCGCGCGTGTTCGCGCCCCGCGAACCCCGCGAAATTGCAGAAAAACGAGTTTTTCAAAACTGAAAGCACTCGGCAGGGGCAAGAGTTCAAACTCATCATTAGTAACAATTCCCGGTAGTGCTTCCTGACTGGGGCCCCTCCAGAATTCAGTTGCTAGTTGCAACAATTGTATGACCCTGCTCTGACCCTCACAGCAGGCTCATAGAATAGCTACAAGTAGGCCACAAAGGTCCTGGGGAAAAAAAATGCACTGCAACAGAAAGCAAAATTACAGATAAGGAAGCAGGTGCCAGACTGGAATTTTAAAACAGTGACACATTAATAAACTAACCCCAAATTAATTCATCTCAGTTGAAGCAGGGCTGGTGTGCTTGCTTTCCCCCCCCCCATAATCTACAGTAATGATGAACCAGAGGGTGGCATTGATGTAACAGAGGGTTGCAGTGGTGAAACAGAGGGTGCTGGGAACCTGTGATGATGAACCAGACGTAGAAACAACATAATTCGCGACCGTTGCGCGCCGAAATGTAAGTTTACAATTGCGAACTGGTACGAAACCCTCGCGAACTGGCAGAAATCCTTGCGAACACACAAAAAAAAAATCCGCAAATTCGCAAGAATTCGTGGATTTTGCGGATTGCGAGTTTGCAAATCCGCAAAATTCGGGAACGCGAGATTCGCAAAATTCGCCCATGCTTACTCAAGACCCTCCGCAAGGAGCATGCCGACCAGACTGTCCCTTGCCCCCTTTTTAAAGACTTTCGGGGGGGGTGGGAATTGGGAGTTGGGTTTTTTGGACTTTTCACTGACATTCGTTGGGGTTAGGGAGTGGGGGTGGTTTGGGTCTTGCGGGAGAATATTTTTGTTAGGGATATAAATATCCTTTAAACTTTATCTTAGCATAAGTGTTTTTTTTACTGCTTTTGAGGCTGGTGGGTGGGGGTTTAACAGTAAGTTTGTTTTCCTGAAACTTAAGTGGCATCTTGATTCAAGTTGTGTAATTAATTGCCCAAATGTTTTCAAAACTAAGTGCCTCTCACAGAGTAAGTGAATTCAATAGTCCTAGGACTTTACTAGTACTAGCGCCAGTCTCTCGTCTCTCCTAATACTCCATTATACTTCCTCCCCCCAAATGCTTATCTTACCTGTAATTTGTGTTTAGAAATAGGGCTAGGCACAGGGCTGGCTGCACGGCAAATGGCGATTAAGGTTGGCAGTCCTGGGCAGATGAAATGTCATCATTGCGGTGGTACTAGTGGTGTCACACAGTGGCAGTTGCAGCATCTGAAAAAAAAGAAAATGAAACCTTGTTTGTCCTTACCGTAGCATTAGAACGGTACAATAGAGAATAGCAGGTGACAGTACACTAAAACAGTGCCACAATGTAGCCTAACAAATGGTAATGTATTGAAAGTATAACTAGTACTTGCGTTGAATTTCTTTGACATTGGCTACTACTACAAGAAATAGTACCGAAGGTGAAGGACACAGCCGCGTAATAATTTGCCACGTCTAGCAGGAGGATGTTCTTGATGACCAATCAAGTTGATGGCGCACATGACAATCTGCTTTCATTTGCCAATGGTGACTGAGTGTCAAGCTGAGTAAGAATAGAATATAATTTGAATTGAATTTAAAGTATTTATATAGCGCGGCGTACACCATGTGGTTTCTTGGCGCTTATAAGTACAGGCATAGATGGAACATATAAAAAGGACCGCTAAGCTGAAATGGGAGAGGAATTACAAATGAAAAGCTTGAGTAAAGAGGAAGGTTTTAAGTAGCTTACGAAAAGGGAGATACTGGGTGGAGGATCTAAGGCGAATGGGAAGGGAGTTCCAGAACACCGGGGCCAAGGAAGAAAATTTAACTCCACCCCAATTCTTGTGCTTGAAACGTGGTACCGTGAGTAAGCAAAGGGAAGATGAGCGCAATTCTCTGCAGGGCACGTATGGCTGTACCGCCGAGGAGATGAAGGCGGGAGCGAGACCCAAACGGGCCATGAAAGTCATGCATCCCAGTTTGAATAATGCTCGCTCACGAACCTGGAGCCAATGGAGTTCCTTTAGCAGAGGAGTGACACGATGAAATCTAGGGAGAGAGTAGACTAGACGGGCCGCCTGGTTTTGTACCAATTGCAATCTCCGTAGACTATAGGCCGGGATGCCGTTATAGAGGGCATTCCCGTAGTCTAAACGGGAGATGACCAGAGCGGACAAGATAAGTTTACGTGCAGAAAAGGAAAAGAAACGGGAAACAGTGCGGATAGTGCGAAGAGTTAGGAAACAAGCGGAAACAACAGACCCGATCTGAGAATGGAGAGTGAGATGGTCATTAAGTTTAATGCCCAGAGTTTTAACGGAGGAAGAAGGAGAGGGAGGGGAACCTAAAGAAGGAGGCCAAAACAAAGAATTCCAGGGGCTGGATGAGCCCCCCGTCAAGACTAGCTCGGTCTTGTCCGGGTTCAGTTTAAGATGATTATGATTCATCCAGTCCCTGACAAAAGACATCACCGAGTGAAAGTTGGAGACAGAGTGAGAGGAAGAAGAAAGATTAAAGATGAGCTGGAGGTCGTCGGCATAATTATAGACGGTGACCTCCAGCTTCTGAAGAGCAAAAATCAAAGGGGCGATATATAAATTAAACAGAAGAGGGGAAAGAGAAGAACCCTGGGGAACCCCACATGAGATCGGAAGAGGAGTAGAGGTGAAATCTCCCAACTGAACCGCCTGGGTGCGGTCTCTCAAAAAAGAGGAGAGCCAGACAAGGGCTGTCCCCCCGATACCCGCCGCCCTGACACGGGAAAGAAGGATGGAATGGTCCACCGTGTCAAAGGCGGCGGATAGGTCCAGGAGGATCAGTGCCTGTGGTTGGTCAGAGTCTAGGCCCTCTCTCAGATTATCCAAGAGCGACACCACAACAGCCTCAGTGGAGTGTCTAGCCCTAAAGCCGGCTTGGCAGGGGGCTAGCCCCCCATTCTCCTCCACAAATGTGCTGAAGACTGCGGTGACGTGGCGTTCCAGCACCTTGCCCAGAAAAGGTAGCAAAGAAATGGGGCGATAATTAGTTAGGGAGGAGGGGTCAGCCCCTGGCTTCTTCAAGATGGGAACAATGGTAGCTGCTTTCAAAAGAGGGGGGACAACTCCCTGCGCAAAGGGAGCAGTTCAGGAAGGAGAGAGGGGGCAGGGTGCATGCAGAGTAGATTTGACGAAGAATGCGGGCAGGGCAGATGTCAACAGGGGAACCTGACTTGACTTTGGGGAGGATGGCAAGAAAATAATCTTCAGTAAGGGGCGGAATAGAAGACAGGTGGGCCTCAGGAGGGGGGGACAGGGGTCTACATAGGACTGGGACGGGAGGGGGATATTGGTTTTGATGGTCTCAATTTTTTCCACAAAATAGTTGTTCAAGGAGTCGCACAAGTGTTGGGTCGGGGTAGGTTTCAAAGAGGTTCTATCAGAGAACGCCAGATCGTGGACAATGGAAAAAATTTCCTTAGGCTGGTTCTCTGCGGTCAATATTTTATGTGAAAAGTAGGACGTTTTAGTGGAGAGAATGGCTCTTTTGTATTCCCCTAGGCGAGATAGGAATTGAAGTTTCAGCTTGGGGCAGTAGGCCCTTCTCCACGAACGCTCCGCCTGGCGAACCCCCAGCTTGAGTGATTTTAGCTCCTCGGATTCCTTTGTTGCGTTCTAATCTAGGACCCTGATCGATACTGTGACCTTATGCCCCTATTCGACTATAAATCCATTTATTCCCGATATTGGCATAACCGTTCAAGTGCAATATTCAGAAACTCGTCTCTGGCCTCACACGAACAGAGCCACATTTCAGAATCGCTTTCTCTGCCACTTCCTTTGCAACCAATTAGTGCAATGACATAGCAGAAGTTACTATCTGAGATTCCTAGATTAACACTCCGAGTTCTTCAACAAGATAAAAACTCAGCAACCTGGAAATCCCCGCTTGCTGTGTTTTGATTAGTAATAGAACTCTAATGAGCACTGATAGACGATCACTTCCTAATGACATCTTTATTGACGTCTTATGTCCAAAAACTTACATCAAACAAGGCACCTTTCAGGTATAAATATTACCAACGTTGCCTTAAGAAAACGCTGGCTGTCTGCTGTCGTTTTCGCTGAAGCTATCAATGCCATCGCTGCTGCTGAAGAAGCTGTTATGCTGATGATACCATAGCTGCTATCGCTACTGCTATCGCTGCTAACTAGCGAACAATGGTGTGGTGAACTTAGGAGCTGAACAGCCGCCCCCTGCAAGAGCCCAGCAGATGCAAGCTGACTGGGATATCGACCCCCTGAAGGAGATACCAGACTTCCATCATTCTATTCCAGAGGTATGGTGTTGACTAAACCCTTAGAGAGAATTCTTGAAGCAAACCTTGGCAAAACCAACTTAACTTAAAGCTACTTACTTACTCCCCTCCCAAGTATTAGGCTTAGGTCAGGTACACTGGGGTAGGCGTAGTTAGAAGCACCAGTTGAGTATTTTAGCCTAATGTATATATGAATGTATATATGTTTTATTCCTTTTAAACCATTGTATGGCTAAGAAACCATATCAATGCTTTAACAGTATTATTTCGCAATACTTATCTTACTGTACGTATTTTTTATAATAACAAGTCTTGCAATTGTGGCAATTCATTTCTCTTGTACGAGAAGAAAGACTGTTCAATAAATGTTACCCTTTATTGAAAACGCCCGTCTCTCTATTCTGTACATATTGTGAAAGTAAACTGCACAACCACTGACTGAGTAAAATAACTGTCTATTGTTTCACACGACTAGAGATTGACTCTTGATCTGAGGAGCAAAGTTGTCATGTTGCACGGTTGTTGGAAAACTGAATCCCTTCTTGGCTGTGCCAGGGAAGCTGATAACTTCCTATTCAGTCAAGAAAGTTTCCAGTGACCTCTGAGCTAGTTGGTAACAACCCCAATTAAGTTTAGCATAGTCAGTGGAGGCCTGGAAGATCCGCACTTCTACGTCGATACTACTGTTTATGTTATTCCAATGCGCAGGGCCTATTGGGAAAATAGGAACTACACTACATGGCGTCCAACGTTTGGTAAGGCGATAAACTAACGCAAGACGTTAGAGTAACTCAGTCGTGCATATTTCACACAGACCCCTTTCTCCCGTAAATACTCCAATAGACGTCTGGAGTGGGTGAAAGGTTAAAATCCGCCCAAACTCAGTAGGAAGAGATTCCTATGTAAAGCTCTGGTTATTCAACGTTGAAGGATACATTGTTCCAAAATATTGTGCACCTAATCTTTGTCTCCTTGGAGACCTACTCTGCAAAACCTGCATTTATAAAATGTCAGTAGAAAACAATGGAACTGATGCCGCAGTAGATGCGACTCAACAGGGTCCCGACGGGACTACTGAACCGGGTGCGATAATCATCCCGGCACATTTAAGAAAATCTATAACTTTAAAACTTATAGAAAACGGACTGACACCACAAGGTGGTACAGTAATTTTCATGATAGAGGCACACGAATATCGGCAGACAGAGGTATTCTATTCATGGATAAACTTTCCAGCGGCAAACGCTAGAACAAAAGAGTTTCACTATTGCAAAATAGAGAAACCACCGGATGAGTACGCTCCTTTCGAGGAGACTGAAATCCCACTAAAATTCCAAGAGCACCTGCTCTGGTTTAATGGCTCCCTAAAACATAATGATCATATTACCAGGCTCGGTCCACTAGGTAGACCAGGAGCAACGTGGCCGGTTCTAGCCAGCTACACACCACACCCGGACATTGCAAAAATGTCAAAAGAAGAGCTGTTAGTACAGCTAAAAACACTTATTAAAATACATAGGCAATTAGTGCAATATGTAATGCGGACTGCAACAGTCCAACCAGCTGTTAATGTACCACACCTAACCCCTCATCAGGGGAACACTAATAAAATTACACCACAGAATACAGTCATGTCTTGGTAAAACACCCGTAAAACAGGAACAAATTCCTTTCTGGTTAGCACAGAAAATCACTCAAATAGAGGCAGTATTTCCGGATACTACCCCTGTTGAGAAACACAGAATCTTGACCATCTGCCTTCCTATGGGAATCGCACCACACGTGGAGGACTACGACACTTGGGGTACAGTCTTTGCTTCCATTTACACAAAAACACATGGTGTTCCGTCTATGGCGGTAATACCAGAAGTGCTACGACAGATTCAAAATGAATACGGTCCTGAACCTGCTTTAACTCTTGGTATGAAATTACTGAAAGACTTCAAGCAGGTCTCGGCTATATTATTAGCCAATATAAAGGGAGAAGCAGCATCTGTGGCGATCCGCCAGAAGTTGAAGGAAACAGATATAACAGATCAGCCAATTGAGCTTGCCAAAATCATAGAGAAATGCTATGAAGAATTAGGTAGAGACAGCTTGGGTGGGAAACCCGTAAAGCCCCAACTGCTCGAAAATCCTGAAAAATTATTTATTAAAAATAATTCAAACACTCCTAAAAAGAGCTGGGATGGAAATAAACAATCCACTCCCAAGGAAAAAGTTTTCCAGTCCAGAGGAAGGTCTCCTCGACGGAGGGAAAGAACTCTGACTCGAGAACACCAGTCTCCCCAGAGGGAGCCCTCTGAGAAAAGATATAACCTTAGAAATAGAGATAATTTGAAAAAACCTGATAGATATCAAAGTATTGATACACGTCCCTCTCGATCTTTTTCGCAGAAATCGGAAAGAAGAGGACGGTCAGACCCAGGAGAGCACACCAAGTCCAAAGATAAGGAACCTGCTCAGAGTAAAAAATCTCAATTTCCAAAAAAGAAGGTAGCCAGTATTAGAGTAATCAACCATGCCGAGAATACTGAGGACACAGTTGAAAAACGGGGAGTGGGCACAGACAATGTTAGACAGTGCAGCAGAAATCAGTATAGCCCGCAAGATCTTGATGAGTCATCTGGAGACAGTGGACACGAATGAATACATTCAGGTTGAAACTGCCGATACCAGACTTAGCAAACCCCATAAGATATACGAAATAACATTGAGTATAGAGGGTGATAAGACTAGGAAAATAAAGGGTCTATTTTGGGATCAACTCTCAAAAGGCTATGATATTCTGTTAGCTGAAAAGGATTGGCCCCCGGAGTTTGTCAGGGAGTGCCCTCATGGCGAAGAAATGATTATGCCTGCCTTCTCGAATCACATTCCGATTCATAAAAAATATACTTATGCAAGGAAATGGGCAGTAGCCCAGGCACCGGTATTATATAAAAATCATGTAGGATGGGATGAGGACTCACCTCCTCACAAAATCCAGTTAAAAAGTGAACCAACTGCCCATCGGCAGTATCCCATTAAGCAAGAAGCTAAAAAACAAGTCAGGGAGATCTTAGATCAACTTGAATACCAGGGGGTGATTGAAACATGCACCTCTCAAATGAACAATCCTTTGTATCCTGTCTCCAAGCCAGACAATTCATATCGTCTAGTTTTGGAATACAGACACCTTAATGCATGTTCCAAAACTTTTGCAGTACAAAACTCGCATAGTGCAGCCCTAATGAATAACATAGTTAGGAAAAAGTATAAAACAACATTAGACATATCTAATGGTTTCTTTTGTCAAAATATTGCACCAGAAAGTAGATACTTGACCGCTTTCTCAGTATTTGGGTCGCAGAAAAATTTCTGTTGACTCCCACAGGGGTTCAAGAACAGCCCAGGACTATTCTCAGCTAGGGTAACAGAGTTACTACAAATATATGATGATGAGGCATTATCTTACGTAGATGATATCTATCTCACAGACGACGACTTGGATACTCACTTGAAAAGAGTGAACACCATTATACTTGGGTTCGCAGCAGAGGGTTACAAATTCAACTTTAAAAAGTCTCGAATTGCCCATCTGACATATTATTTTTAGGATACGAATTATCAAGTGAAGGAAATAGCCTAGCGGACAACTTCTTAGAGAAGTGCGCTGTACTCCGAGCTCCAAAAACGCTGAAGAATTTACAATCCATAATAGGTTTTCTGAATTTCGGAAGAACATACATTCTAAATTACGTAGAGAGGGTTAAACCTCTCTACGAACTAATTAAACCTGATTTTAAACAAATCAATTGGACTCAAAAACACACAGAAATTTTGAGATCACTGCAAACAGACATGTTAGCAAAAACAAAATTAGATACACGTGACAACACACGCGATCTTGTAATCCGAGTCATCCCAGGAAGATGCGGAGTCACGTACCTGACGTCTAATGAGGGAGAAAAGGTACCAATTTCAATTAAATCTCACTTGTACACACAAGCAGAAAAAACATTCAGTCACACAGAAAGAACTGTGAAAGCAGTGCAAATTGCATTAACAAATGAACGAGAATTAGCACATGGTAAACGGATTAATATCCTCACAGCGGAATCCGCCTTCGAGGCGCTATTCAGCCCAGTAAACCTGCCTACAGTGTCACTGGATCCGAAATGGATACAGTGTATAGATTCTCTAGGAGCGGAACATGTGAAATACTATTTCGCCCCGCAATTCGAAGAACTGAATGATTTAGAATATGAAGAAGAATATCCTCTGCCAATCGAACTTCTGCCTCTCCCACAATACGCCTGTATAATCTATACTGATAGTTATGTACAGCATTTCAACGTAGAGAGCAAATCCTACGATGCAGCCTGTGCGATTGTTAAAGGTCGTTGGCTGTGCGGTAAATTCAGACCGAAAGTAACAAAAACTGAATCAGTAAGAAACTGTTCGGCTCAGAGAGCTGAAATCAGATCTTTGAAGATGGCGCTTGAAAATGCAGAAGGTGAATTCCCGACACTTATCGTGTGCGATTCTCATTTATGCATCAACTCTTACAATAATAAACTACAGAGCTGGATTGAAAACGATTACAAAGATGGCACAGGTGCCACAATAAAGCATAAATTGCTCTGGAAACAGGTAGCTCTTTTACAGAAAGAACTACAAAAGACTCACGTGATACACGCACAGAGTCTTCAACGTGATGGCGTTCACGTTGCAGGGAATTCATTGGCTAACACAGCCACAGCCGAAGCAACTAAACCGGCTTCCGTAGCCACAAAAAAGCGTACAGAAAAATACATAGACGGGGAAACCATGCTGGCAGTAAAAACGACCGTAAAAGGCGACTGTGCAGCACTACCCGTGAACTATCCACTCAATTATGCATACGTAATCGATGCAAACTCCGTTCCTTTTGCTCAAATCCCTGGAGTGGGGGATAGGGTAATTCCAAACAGGGACCGGAGGGGCTTCCTATTACAGGAAGCACATATGGGGTTGGGTCTGAGACACCAAACAATCAGGGACTCTCTGAGAGAATTGGAATCAGAGTACTGGTGGCCGGAAATGAGTGAAGGCATTCATGAGTTTGCAAAAAACTGTGCAGACTGCAATAGAGATTGCAGTGGAGAACCGGCCAGTGCAGTGTCAGAAGCCCTAATAGAAAGCATCAGGCAATCTATCCGCGCTATCAAAAAAGAGAAACGCGTCCCATTGTACATCATTAAGGCTAAACACACTTAAAAAATGTGGCCTCCAGCGCTCGGCTGACGCTAGAACGGTTATAAAAGATCTGCGAGTCTTTATCGGCACATACCCAATTGCCACGTTCCATTCTGACCAGGGTCCTGCTTTCAGCTCTCGAGCTTATAAGGAGGCCATGGCCAGCATGGGAATTGGGTTGCGGTATTCTTGTCCATCTCACCTCGAAGGGAATAGTGTGGTAGAAAGAAAAAACCGAGACATAAAGCGATCTATAACAGCGAAGGTATTAGGTTCAGGCGCTGGGTGGGTCAAACAGCTAATAAGTGTCCAGGCCAGTCTTAACAATTTGCCAAGAAATTCTCTAAAAGGTTTCAGCCCATACGAACTATTGTTCGGAATTAGAATGAGAATTCAGGACTTAGATAGTCAAGTATCAGTGGTACAAGATAAGAAAACAGACTTTGACATCAAAGATTGTTTGGCTGTTTTACAGGACTTGAATGAAACAAGAAAATCCTTAAGCAACATAAAGTTAAAGCAACAGCCAGATACCACTGACGAGGCACAACAAGCAACAGCCCCAGCAAGGCCTGTCTGGATTCCAAAGATTGGGGATCTAGTCAGAGAAAAAATTGCGATGAAGAAGGAATTTGGGCCTTCTTACAGAAAAGCAGTACCTGTCTTGGCAGTCACCGGAACAAGATCAGTTGTACTACCGCCCCTTGCTGGTAAAAAGGAGAACAGAGTTGTATCTATCGACCTGGTAAAACCACAAGCATGTGGCCTATCATCAACAGTAGGCCCAGTGGACTCCCAAGAAACAACAGAATACCCAAACTTGCAACAATCCAAGAGGTTCAAACTGAAAGACTAATCACATTAGATCAGCCTGCAGTGCACAGAGAAGGACTATGCAATAATGCCATGGAACTCGTGCCTCTTGAGACACAGATTGAAACAGTTCGTCAAGAAACACCAGTCTACAATAATGTGGCATCAGAAAGTGCTACCGAAAGACAGATTGAAAGAACAATCCCAACAATTGACAGAACTGCCTCTGGTTATTTCATGGACTTCGACAACTTTTCCGAGGATCAAAGTAACCCCGAATTGATGCCAGAAATAAAAAAGTCTTCTAACGAAACTACAACGGAACTCTTTCAACAAATCAAAGAATTATATCTGATTCACCGTTGATTGAGCATTGGATTATTTCAGGGGTATTCATACTCCTACTATGCCTATTTTTAGTTTTAATTTTAGGAAAGTTTATTACAATTAAATGGACACAGCAAGTCAGAACATCAACCTAGTCCTCAATCCACACAGATCATCCCACGTGAAGAAAAGAGAACTGTCAACAGTAAATGTCACAGCCATTCCAATACCCGGTGGGGTAGTATGGGAGAAAACTGACTATGAGATCTATGGTCCGGTCGAGATCCTGAAGTATCCTCATCAACTGAAGGTTTCCTTAAGTGACTTTGTAAAACCTAGTACATTCTCTGATGATTGGGACTTTAACAGTATTAATGACATGATGTCTGATTTAGTAATGTCAGCTAGATTCACAGAACATGATTATTTACAAGGTTCGTCTAGTTATGAACAGTTGTTCTGTTTTACACATTATGGCGATCATTATTTGCATAAATCTGCACAGCCTAGAAATGTTTTTAAGTATTATCAATGGGAACATTGTGCTACACCACCTAAAAGTAGTTCTAAAACATTCTTTGAGAAATTCAAGTACTTCTCAGGGTTTAACACCAGTGATGCAGAAACGTTTTATTACAAACTGTTAGATAAAACAGGAATGAAAACAATGCTGACAAACACTAAATAATATATTCAGAAGCATTTTATGTAAAAATGATGACATTTGGTTTTGATTATTGGAAAAATAACATTGAAACAAAAACCCTTTGGGGTACGAAAGACTGGCAGGTACAAGGCCCAGAAGCACTATTCAGAACCTCCATGATACCAGAACAAATGATGTTTTTAAATGACACAATTCACCAAACATCTTGTCTTGGCCTAGCTAAGATCAAAGACCTTAACAAACCGTCTATTCCGAAGCCAATACCTGATAATGCAACAACAGATATTGAGATAGACGTAACTAAAATTTTACATTTTAACAGAACACATCCTGATTGGAAAAAGTGGTTAATCTGGCCTACTGACACAAACAACTGTCTAGATAGATTCCTGAATAAAACACAGGGTTAAAAATGACCAGACATGACCCTAGATACTCCCAGAGACAACATCCAGGGATAGTAACAACATACAGTGTAGGGTCACTCTGCCTCGAATGGCTAGGATCATCCACACTGGCTGAAATTAAGCAACACTTATCTTTACTTAAAGATGGTGCTGATTTGTGCGATTTCATTCTTGGACCACGCAAACAGCGTCAAAAGCGTTTCATAGCGACCAGTATCTATGCTGTGTACAACGAGGCTTGGAAAGTCACACAAATTGAAACAGCAGAAAAAATACGAGAAATTGATCGTATTAATTTGGAAAAATCACTTTCTGTAGTGGACAATGGGTTAATGACTCTGTCCTCCAGAATATCTTCGTTGGACAATATTGTATCTTCTGCTTTTGACATAATAGACAGAGACTTGCTAATGTTACAGCATGGCCAGTCACAATTACGTTCTATTGTACAATTAGGCTGGACGCTGCAAAATCTTCGTTCAGGCTATGTGCCTTGGCCTTTAATCAACACAACGTCATTATTTTCCATTTTTAACCTTACTGATAAACAAATCAGTTTGGCACAGAAAGGAGCAGACTATACAATCCTGAGCATCGAAAAACTTGAGAGATTACCATTGACAATGTCAGAAAGTCCTGTCATTGAATGGATAATACACGGAATTATCACAATTCCGATAACAACTTTCCGATTTAAAAAATGCCTTGAATACATACCTACTGGCCAGTATGAACGATTGGGTAAAGGTTATGTAAAATCAGCATGGAAATTACCATACACACATTCATGCTATAGTGACAGCGACAAAAATGCATTTCTTAGTGGTGAAAACTGTAAACGTTCACTAAGCGGTATACTTTTGTGCCAGGGTATTAATTTACACGGAGCCTGTGAAGGTAATTCTAACAACCTTTCATGCCACCAGCTTGTCACACCTACAACTCAGATAGAGCCCTTCTTTATGCAATTCGCAAATGGGAGTTACATTCTAAGAACGGATCACAGATGTTGTGGCCTTCTTCCAGGGAAAAGTTATCTCATAAGCGTGACTTCCATGGTCAAATGCTGTATGCAAGCATTGTTCCCGAGCGGGCCTGGAGACATAGAGACTCCCATCTGGCCTCGTCTGAATCTCTATTCTATACTTTAAGCAAAATGAAGTCTGTGCTTTTGCAGACAACAGTGCCCATAACGTCATCAAAAGAGACGTATGATCTCCTAGTTGCAAGGACAGCTACGGAGGTTCATGACCTTTTATCAAAAAATTGCCCCGTGCATTTCGTAGAAATGTTGAGCCAACTCCTTAACATGTCTAGTGCCACAGGCATCCCAGGCATATTTAAGACGATTTTTACGGGACTGCTAACACCATTTCAAGCAATTCTGGGAATCGTTCCAAATTTTGTCCACTCTGTTTTTGGCAGCATACCCCTATTTTTGGGACTTGTAGCAGGGATTTTATTTTTGACCCTCCTGCTTCGTTATGGCAAGCCACAGCTCAGACATGACTCCTATGGGAATGGAAGAAACAATCCTAGCAGTTCGCTACCGGGACAGAATAACTAGAGTCCTTGGATTGGACAGGCTGAGAGATCTAAACATGACCTGGTTCCTTTCATTCAGACCGATATGGCAAAATTGCATCTTACCTGTACTACGATGTATGCTATGCGGAAATGAGTGCGTGTTGGACATCTGTCTTTCACTTCCATCAGCAGTACCAATGGATATCGATACTTTGCTAAGTCCGATAACGGCTCACGCATTGTGTTGTCCCCAGCGGCCACCAATCCTGATGACGGCATTCGTTGAGACTCCTGTGCTACGACTAGGTGGTAACAGTGGAGCGAGTGACAAAAGCAACATCACCCAGGTACGACCTTCTGTGAGCATAGCTGATCCCGACTTTGATGACAGCAATCATTCTCACACCTGCCAAGTTACAGCACTATCGAATTTGGTCGAACTGTCACCTGATTTTGTAGACCAATTCTTTGAGAGCCTGTCTGATATGATGTTCTCACCCGAACAGAAACAATAACTTTAGAGAAGCATTCCGACACACAGCGTTCCCATGAACTCTGAATTCGGCCTTCAGTTTTAAACAACAAAAACTGCTAAAAGCGTTGGAACTCTATTTTCCCCATTCAAGCAATAATTCTTTTGAATTGAACACTTTTTAATATTCACCCTTTTTGGCATGAAAAATTCTTTGCTTAAGGTAAAAACTATTCATAGAGAACAGAAGCTTCAACTTCTATTTCTAAATACATCTAGAGACATAATAACTTTACACCAGCCTCTAGCACATTTTACTGCAATGCATTTATATGTGATGAAATTATCTCGCCCTTCTTCTGTTTCAGAGATATTTCATGTGTAATTCTTTTTGCATAATCGTTCATTGATTTCATATGCTATAATTTTTGAATGATTTCTATGCTTCAAAAACGTACAGTACCTAAATTTTCACGTATTACAAATACGCATATTTCAAATGCATATATGTATTTTGGGGTGGGCAATGTTACACATGCATCTTATTGCTCTAGTTTTAGTAATTTGATGGACATGAATTCGTGGAGTGGGTGTTGCGTTCTAATCTAGGACCCTGATCGATACTGTGACCTTATGCCCCTATTCGGCTATAAATCCATTTATTCCCTATATTGGCATAACCATTCAAGTGCAATATTCAGAAACTCGTCTCTGGCCTCACACGAACAGAGCCACATTTCAGAATCGCCTTCTCTGCCACTTCCTTTGCAACCAATTATTGCAATGACATAGCAGAAGTTACTATCTGAGATTCCTAGATTAACACTCCGAGTTCTTCAACAAGATAAAAACTCAGCAACCAGGAAATCCCCGCTTGCTGTGTTTTGATTAGTAATAGAACTCTAATGAGCACTGATAGACGATCACTTCCTATTGACATCTTTATTGACGTCTTATGTCCAAAAACTTACGTCAAACAAGGCACCTTTCAGGTATAAATATTACCAACGTTGCCTTAAGAAAACGCTGGCTGTCTGCTGTCGTTTTCGCTGAAGCTATCAATGACATCGCTGCTGCTGAAGAAGCTGTTATGCTGATGATACCATAGCTGCTATCGCTACTGCTGTCGCTGCTAACTAGCGAACGATGGTGTGGTGAACTTAGGAGCTGAACAGCCGTCCCCTGCAAGAGCCCAGCAGATGCAAGCTGCCCGCGGACGCTGCCCCCCCTCCTCCTCCTCAACGCGCTGAGAAGAGATGCTGTCTTTCTCCTGCAGAGAAATCCAGCTCCGGCGTTTCTAGTCTACCCTTGCGGGTGACTGGGATATCGACCCCCTGAAGGAGATACCAGACCTCCATCATTCTATTCCAGAGGTATGGTGTTGACTAAACCCTTAGAGAGAATTTTTGAAGCAAACCTTGGCAAAACCAACTTAACTTAAAGCTACTTACTTACTCCCCTCCCAAGTATTAGGCTTAGGTCAGGTACACTGGGGTAGGCGTAGTCAGAAGCACCAGTTGAGTATTTTAGCCTAATGTATATATGAATGTATATATGTTTTATTCCTTTTAAACCATTGTATGGCTTAAAAAACATATCAATGCTTTTACAGTATTATTTAGCAATACTTATCTTACTGTACGTACTTTTTATAATAACAAGTCTTGCAATTGTGGCAATTCATTTCTCTTGTACGAGAAGAAAGACTGTTCAATAAATGTTACCCTTTATTGAAAACGCCCGTCTATCTATTCTCTACATATTGTGAAAGTAAACTGCACAACCACTGCCTGAGTAAAATAACTGTCTATTGTTTCACACGACCCTAGAGATTGACTCTTGATCTGAGGAGCAAAGTTGTCATGTTGCACGGTTGTTGGAAAATTGAATCCCTTCTTGGCTGTGCCAGGGAAGCTGATCACTTCATATTCAGTCAAGAAAGTTTCCAGTGACCTCTGAGCTAGTTGGTAACAATCCCAATTAAGTTTAGCATAGTCAGTGGAGGCCTGGAAGATCCGCACTTCTATGTCGATACTACTGTTTATGTTATTCCAATGCGCAGGGCCTATTGGGAAAATACGAACTACTCTACACCTTCACCAGCCTGTTGCTATGACCACATCCTCCCCATCAATTTTGTGGAATTATTGCTGTCATTTAGTCACACATCAAGCAAAACCACACAGCCCGGGGGAAGAGGGTTAGGCTTTGGAAAATGGATGGGAAAGGGGGATTTTGGGAAAGGTTTGTTGAGAGAAAAAAAAGCACAGCATGGACAAACAATAATTGAAGATAAAGAAATCTTTGGGTACAAAGCTAACCATAAATCTTTTAAGTGACATAAAGGAAGTGCATGCACTACTGCATGCATGGTTAATGAAAAGTATGTAGTACTTTCGACATTTGTGAATGGAAGAATTAGACAGTACAGGGCTGTAGTACTAATTATGCGTTTTCACTTGCCTATCTCTGCACTCAGAGAAACACTTCTTACATTAAATTAGGTTTAAAAAAGAGCACAAGTAAAACCTATAGAATGGCTGTAGGGATGAATTTAGAAGCAGAGATCAAAGAAATGCAGAGTCACACTCAAAGAAGTTCACAGCAATAACATTACTTAAAAGATAATTAGAAAAGAACAGATACTGTATCTGTATGTTGTTGTAGTTAACTATGTTGAATTTGGTAAGTTGCATGCATCAAACTATTCCTCTTATTAGCGGGACTCCTCCATTCCAGCTGACGCTCCGTCCATCAATGTTGGTCACCAGTAGACACCCTGTCCACTGCCTGCCTGGCGGATGCTGAATTGCAGCTCGCTAATGTGAAGCCTGACTTCATTTTTCCCATTGCACAGACTGAAAGCCGGCCTATTGATGGAAAAACAGGAAGTGATATTAGAACACCACGGACAAATAAATATAAGGTATGTACGCTGTGTAGTGCAAAAAGTCACACTTTGAGTTTCCTAATAGACAGTACAATATTTTTGAAAGTGCGTACTCTGTCTGAGTCTCCTTTTGAAGGATAAATAAGTATGGGCGAATTAATTTAGCGGATCTTTCCCCTCAAGATAGGTGTACTGTAAACTGTGTTTTAGAACAAAATGAGACCTTCCCAGCAGTGCTCCCAGACCCTTTATAAACCCAGTCGCAAAAATGTAGAAGACCCCCAATCAGATCTCAAAAAACGAGGCCTAGTAGAAAAATGGTGACAAAACGTACTTTGAAAGTAAAGTAGGGCCAAATCCCCCCTTACCCACCGTGGATTGTATTCAAACCACTTGCAAGCAAGCAAAAGTATCCATACCCAGCATCGCTCCAAGACTTGCAAACCCCCCCACAAACAGCCCCCCGCCCAAACACATGCAATACAATACTGCTAACCCTAACGAGCCCTAAGTTAAGAATAGTGGCAAACGCTTTCTTTTACTAGGCCAAATCCCCCCTTTCCCACCATGGATTTTCTTCAAACCACTTGCAACCAGGATTACACATTCCCACGAGTGCTGTAAGACCACAGAACCCAGTTGCAAAAATCAAGAACACCCCCAAACACAAGGAATACTGCTGCTAGTGCTAACCCTAACGAACCCTAAGTTACAAAAAATGCCAAAAGGCTTTTCAAAATGGATTTTGTCCAAACCACTTTTATCTGGTATTAGACCTTCCCAGCAATGCCCCAAGACCCGCCAGCCCACCCGAAAAAAAGCACAACACCCCAAACAGCCAAAAAGCAAAAAAGGAAAATCTCATACATTATTTTTCGGCCTTCTTTCAATTCTGTCCAAACGTGCTGGCAGCTAGGCCATAACTCCCGTTTTCCACCATGGATTTCCTGAAAAACAAATGCAATCAAAATTAGACATTGCCAGCAGTGCTCCCAGACCCCAAAACCCAACCACAAACACCCGGAGCCCCCCCAAAGAGCACCTCAAAGACAAGCAAGTGAGCAAAAACGCAAAAATAAATTTGCCCCCGATTTTGTCCAAATCACTTTTATCCGGTATTAGACCTTCCCAGCAATGGCCCCAGAGCTGTCAACCCAGGCGAAAACAAGTAGAAGACCCCCAAACAGCCAAAAAGCAAAAGTACAAAAATGGGGACTTAGTCATTTTCAGGCCAATTTCCAAAATCACTCCGCGCGCGCTTTGCAGCTAAGCCCTAACTCCCCTTTGCCACCATGGATTTTCTTCAAACCTCTTGCAATCAAAAGTATTCATACCCAGGAGTGCTTCCAGACCCCGAAACCCACCCACAAACACCAGGAAGCCCCCCAAACAGGCCCCCGAAAACATGATAGTGAGCAAAAAGGCAAAAAAATGTTCAAGTCTGATTTTGTCCAAACCACTTTTATCCGGTATTAGACCTTCCCAGCAATGCCCCAAGACCCGCCGACCCACCCGCAAAAAAGCACAACACCCCCAAACAGCCAAAAAGCAAAAATGGAAAATCTCATACTTACAATATTTTTCGGCCTTCTGTCCAAACGCGCTGTGCAGCTAGGTCATGACTCCACTTTTCCACCATGGATGTCCTAGAAAACAAATGCAATCAACA
Source organism: Lissotriton vulgaris (assembly GCF_964263255.1). Taxonomy (NCBI): domain Eukaryota; kingdom Metazoa; phylum Chordata; class Amphibia; order Caudata; family Salamandridae; genus Lissotriton; species Lissotriton vulgaris. The sequence goes on along the minus strand of NW_028247459.1, from coordinate 177,042 downwards.
TTAGACTGTGCCAGCAGTGCTCCCAGACCCCGAAACCCACCCATAAACACCAGGAAGCCCCCCAAACAGACCCCCGAAAACATGATAGTGAGCAAAAAGGCAAAAACTTTTTCAAGTCTGATTTTCGTCAAACCACTTTTATCCGGTATTAGACCTTCCCAGCAATGGCCCCAGAGCCATCAACTCACCCTCAAAGAAGTAGAACACCCCCACAAGTGCAGAGTCTTTCTTCATTGGGCGTAATCCAGCCCTCTGCTTTGAGGGAAATAGGAGTCTGGAGGAGGACAATAGAGGAGCATGTTCTTGTGAACTTGTGAACCTGAGGAATGCAGACTGCGGCACCTTCAAATCAATAAGCAAATAAGTGAAGACAGTTCTGCTGATGGCGTTGTTTTTGTGATTAGGTGATTAAAGTTTTTATTTATATTGACTTTGCAAAACAAAGAAAGACATACACACAGGAATAAAAGTGAATATGGACGAAAAAGAAAGTTATTGATTCATTGGCTCATTTTCAGGGCTCGGTGTCCTGGAAGAAGAGTTCGTCCTCATACTCTGCGAATTCAGGCGGGAGTTGGTCACCTAACAGAGAAGAAATTCCCTCATCTAAGTTGGTGTCCTCCTCGTCTTCTTCCAGCGTGTATTCTCTTACTTTGTAATCTGGTGGTATGAGGTGCTGATTCATCTTGATCATTGTTAACCTCTCCACATTTCTGGGCGAGAAGCGGGTCCTTTTGCAAGTTACAATGCCACCAGCAGCACTGAAAACACGTTCAGAAGACACACTTGCGAGTGGGCAAGACAAGTAGTTTATAGCCAGGTTGGAGATCTCTGGCCACAATTCTTTTTTCCCATGCCAATATGCCAATGGGTCATCATGAACATAGACCTCTGTTGAGTCATTCAGATAGTCCTGCACCATCGCCTCAAGGTTCTCCACGGTTCCTCCACTTTGCTTACTTTTTGCTGGGACCTTTTGAGAAGCAAACCCAAGCTCAGTTAGCCAATGCTCTTCTTCACACAATGTTACTATTGTGTCTGGTGCAGATGATCCGGTTGCTGGTGTCTTTAACGGCTGAGAGGTCACTTCTGCCACAGCCACAGGTGCAGAAGTGGAATCTTTTGACTTGGGATGGCCTGCTGATGCTGATGTACTGCCTTTTCCTTCAATTTCCTGCCGTTTTCTTTCAAACCGAGTGGCTGACACAGCTAGCCAATGTTTGTACTTTGTATATTCTGTGTCATCAAAAGGAAAGAATACTCTGCCTGCCAGTGCCTTTTTGTACCGTGGATCCAGAATAGTAGCACAAATGTAATGCTGTTCTAAGTGGATCATTTGAAGACAGTCATCGCCAAGTAGATGCTGTAATAATTTCTCTGCCAAATGAAAAGCATCTTGCTTTTCTTCATGTTTTTGAAACATAGAAGACACCGCCTTCAGTTGGTGCTCTAGCATGCGCAACAATGGGATAGCTTTTCCCAAATTACAGTCCTCCCTGCTGACTGCACGTGTGAAGACCTCAAAAGGACGAAGCATGTCTGTCAGGCTTTTAACTAGATCCCATTGCTCTGCATCTAGCCTCAGGTCCTTCATAGCTGTACCCAGTGTTAAGAAATACTGATCGACTACCGTAAACTGCTCATACAGACGCTCAAGCATGTAGAAGGTTGAGTTCCAACGAGTGGCCACCTTCTGGATGAGTGCTTTCACTGGCAGTCGATGTTCATGTAGCAGGCCCCTCAGATGCTTCCGGGCCTTAAAAGAATGGCTGAAATGTGTGCACATTCTTCGGCAGGTGGTCAGTAACTCGCACACTGGACTTTCTTCACTCAAGAATTTTTTTACTACCAGGATTATACAGTGCGCTAAACACGGCAGTCTGAAATATTTACCCAGTTCCATGGCCTTAACTACATTGGCGCCATTATCTGTGGAAACATAACCAAGCTTGCGTTTTTTTGGGGACACCCATTGAAAGACCTTTGTGTTAAACTCCGTGAAAATGTTTTCTCCTGTATGACTTGTCTCCGTGCCAAACATGGCTAGTGTTGCATGTTTCCGAGCAGCTTTAAAAACGTTGTCCGGGTCAACACCTGCCCTTAGCTTTGCTGTAACTCCTGAAAAAGAGACCCAGTGTGCAGTGATGCACATGTAATCAGTGCCTGCGCCACTGGTCCAGATGTCTGTTGTCAGATGTATAGTGTGAACAGCACTCTTCTGCAAAGCTGCCCCAATCACCTCCAGCACATCTGCATGTAGTGCTGGAACCGCAACTCTGGCAAAATAGAACCGGCTAGGAACCTTTCATTTAGGGCTGAGCGTTGCCACTAATTCAAGAAAACCAACCCCTTCCACAAAAGAAAAAGGGAGAAGGTCCAGAGCTAGCATTTTAGCCAGCTTAGTGTTATACAGACGCATCAGTGGGTGGTTGCGTTCAAATGGCGCTTCTGAAAACAACATGCTTCTAATGGTGGGCTGGACCATGATTTTACGGGACGATGATGATGACTTCTTCGACCCAGTTACGCTCTGTGATGATGAACTTTTTCGCATTGGTGTCTCACTCTCTCCCACACTCTTAGTGTGGCTCACAGGGGGTGTGCTGCTGACAGGGGTACTGGGTGTAAGTGAAGAAATGTTTGACGCTTCTTCCTCCTCGTCATCATCAGATGAAACATCAACGTATACAGTTTGTTGACTTCCAATTCGGGCTTCCTTGATCTCCTTTAGGAGCACATGCCATTGGACAGTGTGCTGTCTCTCAAGATGACCTCTCTGGCCTCCGGTACCATAGTTGGTACCAAGCTTACCACGACTAACTGCAAGCTTACAAATGCTACAAATGGCTATGTTTTCCCTTGTTGTGCAAACACTAAAGACGTCTCAAACTGCGGACTTCAAATGTCTGTGGGGGGTGGAGGAGGCGATACTGGTGGCCATGCTGCTAATGCCAGATGAAGTGGAGGATGTGTGTTGCTGAACTTTACTACATTGTGCACATGCACCACCACTAATTGAGGTCGAGGAGGATGGAGGTCCCTTCTGGCGAGAAAAAAATATGGAAGCGGTAGGTGGTGGTGTACTAGTTAACTCCAATGATGGTGTTCCCATTGCCTCCTCGTCGACAACATCACGCTCAGCAGCTTTTCGAGCTAGGGTCAAAATGTCTGTTTGCTGCATGCCCGCTGAGGCCGGAGTGGCGTGTATGATGACCGCGTCGTCGTCATGAGAGTCTTCATCAGCAGGAGTAGTATACGCCACTTCTTATTCAGCACCACACTCCGTAAGTACGAGAGTTTCAGGGACCTTCCTTTTACACTTAGCTACCTTTGTCAGATCATGGTGTGCCTCACTCTCAGACGGCAGTGGTGGTTCCCAAGTTAGATCCATATCATCAGAAGGAAGGGGGCTTGAAGAAGATGTAGACACCATCCTTGATCTTTTCCTTCCTAGGGATGTGGAAGACAATGAATGATCAGGAGGAGTGGCTTCCTCAAATGATACCTCGGCTTGAATGTCGATTTCCTGATGTGCCCCTACTTCAGGAGGAAGAACTATTGTGGGCACTTGTGCCCCTCCATGCACCTCTGCTTGCGCATCTCCTTGCGCTGCCTCTCCTTCCACATGTACTTGGGCTTGTACTTGCACATGTGGTTGTTGTTGCGGCTGTGGTTGTTGAACACTCGTCAGATGAGTTACAACAACCTGTGTTGATAGAGGGACATTGCTGCTACTTTCTTGCGATGAGCCAACATCACTGGTCGATGAAGTTGGTGTGGTGGTGGTGGCACTGAGCCAAATGGAGCGGGGTGCTGCTCCCAGCTTGGTCCCCAGCAGATCCCGCTGCTGCTGCAGGCGTACTTTTTTTTTATTCCCAAAAAATGTGGCGGGCGGCACACCAGTCTCCTTGGTAACTTGCTTCTTCTGCTTCTTACTGGCAACTTTCTTGCTAGAGGAGCTACGGGGAACTTTTTTTGGGGCCATCTTCTTCAGATGTCAGAACAGCAGGCCGCAGTTGCACGAGTTGCAGAGTTGTCTTGTCTGTGGCCACACGTGACGTCGCATGATGTTATGCTGCACACACACCGCTGCAGGACTTCTTCCTGGCACTGGTGGTTCTCTTGTGCACCTAAAAGCAATGGAAGACAGAGGAACATCAGTTATACACCCCAAAAAGTCGAAAAACACATAAAAATCAGCACAATCCCATGCCATCCATGCCCTCAATGATGTTTAAATTCAAGACACCCCACAGAAAGTCTAGGCCCATGCAACACTCACTACCCCTGGGCATAAAGGTTGAAAACTAGGCAAAATGGTTGCAGGCCTAACAACACTGCCTGCATTCAAAATGGCCCATAAGCTACAGTGGCAGTGGTTACACTTCACAGGTGTGACTGGTACAGTGTAGGTCCGGAGGTATTCTGTGATTCTGTGACAAAAGTATGGAATCCTTATGCTTGTTTTCCTTTGTTTCAGATCTCCCTCCCAGCAGTTCCCATCCTGTCCTTCCCTCGCCTGATCTCCCTTTTGTGTCTGTCATTTGTACTCAGACCAAGGGGCTATTTGGAGATGGAACCCTTTCAGCACCACACCACTCTGATGACCAAAGGTACGGACAGTCCCTGGCAGTCGTGTGGAGATTCTTTCACCAGCATTACATGTAACCCCATTGCATGACTGTTATTGTCTTCAGAGCAATGCCACTGGGCATGTACATTGGCTAATGCAGCATGGCCTCACAACCAACTTTATCCTATTGTGTAGGAAGTGTGTTTCGCACAGTACATTGTGCCTCATTGCTGTCACCGCAGATCTCTTGCCAGTCTGCATGCGTTCAATATGGCATTGTTTACGATGATTGTTCATATGTGGTTACGTGTACAGTGACAACATGCATGCTGGTGGTAATGGCAAATGTACCATATTGTGCGTGATGTATATGGTTGTGTATGTGTTGTTTAGCTTGCTACCCACACCGTGCAGGCTACACCTGCTGACGCTGTGTGTCCTGTGCCCCGCTTGGCCTTAGGGTGCCTAATCCTGTGCCCATGATCTTTGGTGATTGTTCACCCATTTTGCTCGCAGTGACCCATGAGTAACCAGACACTCCTGCCTTCACATACACATGTCACTTTGTTCCTTGCAATAATCCTTGGATTTGTGTGCTTGTTTAGCATGTTGTCTCACCCCTTCTGCCATCATGTGTTCACTCATTCCTGCTGCTGCATCCCCAGCCACAACGCAGCACCGAGTGGCCAGATCCTGCCCCACACACGCCTACAAGATACTCTTCCATCCATCCATTCTTGAAACATGCCGAAGCTTGTCTGTGCCACTGTTTCACAACCTCCATGACAAAGGCAGGTCCATCAGCACCTGCAACATGCACACTGCAAGACACTCAGCTCATTTCATGACTCATGTGACACAACAGACTCATGCTCCAGCCACCCTCCACACAGTGAACACCAGACAATCATCCACCTGGTATCACGCTACCACAAACACACCCATGACAGCTTCTCAGGCTGTGTGTGCAACTCATACTGTCAACTAAGCATGGGCGGAAAATCCGTTACGCTCGCGGATTTTGCGGATTTTCGGTAAATTTGCAATCCGCGAACGCTCGCGAATTTACCGAGAATCCGCAAATTCGCACGCAGCGGATTTGTTGTTCTTGTTGATCTTGTTGATACAATTTTGCGTCGCGTGGCGTTTACTTACTGTCATTCAGCGTTTGCCGAGTTGTTTTTCTCGATATTTTGCGAGTGCTGCGCCATTGTGGATCTTGCTGCGGGATCCCGCGGGAATTTGGCGAGCCAACTTGCACAGCGAGAGTTTGTCAACGCGAGTATGCCGTGATCACGTATCTCGGGACTTCGCAATTGCGAGCTTGTAGATGCGGCGAGCAGCAACAATCTCGCACTCGCGAAAATACAAGATTTGCAATTCTGCACAAGAAATCCACCAGCAAGCAGCATAAACCTTCTGGAAATGATGATGTTGTTAGGCCTGCAACCATTTTGCCTAGTTTTCAACCTTTATGCCCAGGGGTAGTGAGTGTTGCATGGGCCTAGTCTTTCTGTGGGTTGTCTTGAATTTAAACATCATGGAGGGGCTGGATGGCTTGGGATTGTGCTGATTTTTCTGTGATTTTCGTTTTTTTGGCCTGTTGTTGTGGCCTTTTCACCAGGGGTAGTGAGTGTTGCATGGGCCTAGTCTTTCTGTGGGGTGTCTTGAATTTAAACATCATGGAGGGCCTGGATGGTTTGGGATTGTGCTGATTTTTCTGTGTTTTTCGATTTTTGGGGTGTTCATGGGGGCAGGCCATGTGGGTGGGGGCCATTTTGAGTGCTGCTACAGGCCCTGGCCATGTGCTGGGAGGGAGGGGGCCATTTGAAATGCAGGCAGTGATGTTAGGCCTGCAACCATTTTGCCTAGTTTTCAACCTTTATGCCCAGGGGTAGTGAGTGTTGCATGGGCCTAGTCTTTCTGTTGGTTGTCTTGAATTTAAAAATCATGGAGGGGCTGGATGACTTGGGATTGTGCTGATTTTTTTGTGATTTTCGTTTTTTTGGCTGTTGTTGTGGCCTTTTCACCAGGGGTAGTGAGTGTTGCATGGGCCTAGTTTTTCTGTGGGGTGTCTTGAATTTAAACATCATGGAGGGCCTAGATGGTTTGGGATTATGCTGATTTTTCTGTGTTTTTCGATTTTTTGGGGTGTTCATGTGGACAGGCCATGTGGGTGGGGGCCATTTTGAGTGCTGCTACAGGCCCTGGCCATGTGCTGGGAGGGAGGGGGCCATTTTGAATGCAGGCAGTGATGTTAGGCCTTCAACCATTTTGCCTAGTTTTCAACCTTTATGCCCAGGGGTAGTGAGTGTTGCATGGGCCTAGTCTTTCTGTGGGTTGTCTTGAATTTAAACATCATGGAGGGGCTGGATGGCTTGGGATTGTGCTGATTTTTCTGTGATTATCGTTTTTTTGGCCTCTTGTTGTGGCCTTTTCACCAGGGGTAGTGAGTGTTGCATGGGCCTAGTCTTTCTGTGGGGTGTCTTGAATTTAAACATCATGGGGGCCTGGATGGTTTGGGATTGTGCTGATTTTTCTGTGTTTTTCGATTTTTGGGGTGTTCATGGGGACAGGCCATGTGGGTAGGGGCCATTTTGAGTGCTGCTACAGGCCCTGGCCATGTGCTGGGGGGGGGGGGGGCATTTTGAATGCAGGCAGTGTTGTTAGGCCTGCAACAATTTTGCCTAGTTTTCAACCTTTATGCCCAGGGGTAGTGAGTGTTGCATGGGCCTAGTCTTTCTGTGGGTTGTCTTGAATTTAAACATCATGGAGGGGCTGGATGGCTTGGGATTGTGCTGATTTTTCTGTGATTTTCGTTTTTTTGCCCTGTTGTTGTGGCCTTTTCACCAGGGGTAGTGAGTGTTGCATGGGCCTAGTCTTTCTGTGGGGTGTCTTGAATTTAAACATCATGGAGGGCCTGGATGGTTTGGGATTGTGCAGATTATTCTAAGTTTTTTGATTTTTTGGGGTGTTCATGGGGACAGGCCATGTGGGTGGGGGCCATTTTGAGTGTTGCTACATGCCCTGGCCATGTGCTGGGAGGGAGGGGGCCATTTTGAATGCAGGCAGTGTTGTTAGGCCTGCAACCATTTTGCCTAGTTTTGAACCTTTATGCCCAGGGGTAGTGAGTGTTGCATGGGCCTAGTCTTTCTGTGGGGTGTCTTGAATTTAAACATCATGGAGGGCCTGGATGGTTTGGGATTGTGCTGATTTTACTGTGATTTTCGTTTTTTTGGCCTGTTGTTGTGGCCTTTTCACCAGGAGTAGTGGGTGTTGCATGGGCCTAGTCTTTCTGTAGGTTGTCTTGAATTTAAACATCATGGAGGTGCTGGATGGCTTGGGATTGTGCTGATTTTTCTGTGATTTTCGTTTTTTTGGCCTGTTGTTGTGGCCTTTTCACCAGGGGTAGTGAGTGTTGCATGGGCCTAGTCTTTCTGTGGGGTGTCTTGAATTTAAACATCATGGAGGGCCTGGATGGTTTGGGATTGTGCAGATTTTTCTAAGTTTTTTGATTTTTTGGGGTGTTTATGGGGGCAGGCCATGTGGGTGGGGGCCATTTTGAGTGCTGCTACATGCCCTGGCCATGTGCTGGGAGGGAGGGGGCCATTTTGAATGCAGGCAGTGTTTCCTAGGCCTGCAACCATTTTGCCTAGTTTTCAACCTTTATGCCCAGGGGTAGTGAGTGTTGCATGGGCCTAGTCTTTCTGTGGGGTGTCTTGAATTTAAACATCATGGAGGGCCTGGATGGTTTGGGATTGTGCTGATTTTACTGTGATTTTCGTTTTTTTGGCCTGTTGTTGTGGCCTTTTCACCAGGAGTAGTGGGTGTTGCATGGGCCTAGTCTTTCTGTGGGTTGTCTTGAATTTAAACATCATGGAGGGGCTGGATGGCTTGGGATTGTGCTGATTTTCTGTGATTTTCATTTTTTGGGCCTGTTGTTGTGGCCTTTTCACCAGGGGTAGTGAGTGTTGCATGGGCCTAGTCTTTCTGTGGGGTGTCTTGAATTTAAACACCATGGAGGGCCTGGATGGTTTGTGATTGTGCTGATTTTTCTGTGATTTTCGTTTTTTTGGCCTGTTGTTGTGGCCATTTCACCAGGGGTAGTGAGTGTTGCATGGGCCTAGTCTTTCTGTGGGGTGTCTTGAATTTAAACATCATGGAGGGCATGGGATTGTGCTGATTTTTCGGTGTTTTTTCAATTTTTTTGGGGTGTATAACTGAACTGATGTTCCTCTGTCTTCCATTGCTTTTAGGTGCACAAGACTCAAGAGAACCACCAGTGCCAGGAAGAAGTCCTGCAGCGGTGTGTGTGTGCAGCATAACGTCACGCGACATCACGTCTGGCCACAGACAACTCTGCAACTCGTGCAACTGCGGCCTGCTGTTCTGACCTGCTCTGAAGAAGATGGCCTCAAAAAAAGGTCCCCGTAGCTCCTCTAGCAAGAAAGTTGCCAGTAACGAGCAGAAGAAGCAAGTTACCAAGGAGGCTGGTGTGCCGGCCGCCACGTTTTTTGGGAGTAAAAAAACAAGTACGCCTGCAGCAGCAGCGGGATCTGCTGGGGACCAAGCTGGGAGCAGCACCCCCGCTCCATTGGGCTCAGTGCCGCCACCACCATGTCAACCTAAGTCCAAGCCCTTGAGTGCTGCAGAGGCAGTCAGTGTACTTCTTCAATCACCATCGACCAGTGATGTTGGCTCATCGCAAGAAAGTAGCAGCAATGTCCCTGAATCAACACAGGTTGTTGTAACTCATCTGACAAGTGTTCAACAACCACAGCCGCAACAACAACCACATGTGCAAGTACAAGCCCAAGTACATGTGGAAGGAGAGGCAGCGCAAGGAGATGCGCAAGCAGAGGTGCATGGAGGGTCACAAGTGCCCACAATAGTTGTTCCTCCCGAAGTAGGGGCACATCAGGAAATCGACAATCAAGCCGAGGTATCATTTGAGGAAGCCACTCCTCCTGATGATCATTCATTGTCTTCCACATCCCTAGCAAGGAAAAGATCAAGAGGGGTGTCTTCTTCAAGCCCACCTCCTTCTGATGAACTGGATGAAAATTGGGAACCACCACGGCCGTCTGAGAGTGAGGCACACCATGATCTGACAAAGGTACTTAAGCGTAAAAGGAAGGTCGTCGAAGGACTCATAGTTATGGAGTGTGATGAGGCTCAACAAGAAGTGGCGGATACTCCTGCTGATGAAGACTCTCATGACGACGATGCAGTCATCATAAAGGTCACTGCAGCCCCAGCGGGCATGCAGCAAAAATACATTTTGACCCTAGCCCGAGAAGCTGCTGAGTGTGATGATGTTGTCGACGAGGAGGCAATGGAGGAAACACCACAATCATTGGAGTTAACTAGTACACCAACACCTACCGCTTCCATATTTCTTACTCGCCAGAAGGGACCTCAATCCACCTCGACCTCTATTAGTGGTGGTGAAAGTGCAAAACTTACTGAAGTTCGGCAATCCACATCCTCCACTTCATCTGGCATTAGCAGCAGGACCACCACCACCAGTATCGCCGCCTCCTCCGGCCCCCAAAGACATTTCAAGTCCGAAGTTTGGGACTTCTTTAGTGTTTGCCCAAAAAAGGAAAACTTTGCCATTTGTAGCATTTGTAAGTTGGCAGTTAGTCGTGGTAAGTTTGGTTCCAACTATGGTACCGGAGGCCAGAGAGGTCATCTTGAAAGAAAGCACGCTGTCAAATGGTTTGCGCACCTACAGGCGATCAAGGAAGCCCGAATTGCACGTAATGCTGTTTCATCTGATGATGACGAGGAGGAAGAAGACGTGTCAAACACTTCACTTACACCCAGTACCCCTGTCAGCAGCACACCCCATGTGAGCCACACTAAGAGTGTGGGAGAGAGTGAGACACCAATGCGAAAAAGTTCATCAGCGAGCGAAACTGGGTCGAAGATATCATCATCATCATCCCGTAAATGCTTGGTCCAGGGCAACATTAAAAAGATGTTGTTTACAGAAGAGCAATATGAACGCAACCACCCACTGACGCATCTGTATAACACTAAGCTGGCTAAAATGCTAGCTCTGGACCTTCTCCCTTTTTCTTTTGTAGAAGGGGTTGGTTTTCTAGAATTAGTGGCAGCACTCTGCCCTAAAGGGAAGGTTCCTAGCCGGTTCTATTTTGCCAGAGTTGCGGTTCCAGCACTACATGAAGATGTTCTGGAGGTGATTGGGGCAGCTTTGCAGAAGAGTGCTGTTCACACTATACATCTGACAACAGACATGTGGGCCAGTGGCGCAGGCGCTGATTACAGCATCACTGCACACTGGGTCTCTTTTTCAGGGGTTAAAGCAAAGCTAAACGCAGGTGTTGACCCGGACCAAGTTTTTAAAGCTGCTCGGAAACATGCGACACTAGCCATGTTTGGTTTGGAGAAACGTCACACAGCGCAAAACATTTTGGATGAGTTTAACACAAAGGTCCTTGACTGGCTGTCCCCCAAAAAAAGCCAGATTGGTTATGTTTCCACGGATAATGGCGCCAATGTAGTTAAGGCCATGGAGCTGGGTGACTATTTCAGAGTGCCGTGTTTGGCGCACTGTATAAACCTGGTTGTCAAAAAATTCTTGAGTGATAAAGGCAGTGCAGCGTACGGGGTAGTGGACACCTGCTGAAAAATGTGCAACCATTTCAGCCATTCTTTAAAGGCGCGGAAGCATCTGAGGAGCCTGCTACATGAACGTCGAATGCCAGTGAAAGCACTCATCCAGGAGGTGGCAACACGTTGGAACTCAACCTTCTACATGCTTGAGCGTCTGTATGAGCAGTATACGGTACTCGATCACTATTTCTTAACACAGGGTACAGCTCAGAAGGACCTGAGGATGGGTGCGGCGCAGTGGGACATACTTAAAAGCCTGACACGCATGCTTCATCCTTTTGAGGTCTTCACGCGTGCAGTCAGCAAGGAGGACTGTAATTTGGGAAAAGCTATCCCATTGTTGTACATGCTGGAGCACCAACTGAAGGTGTGTTCTGTGTTTCAAAAAGATGAAAAAAACGAAGACCCTTTTGTTTTTGCGGAGAAATTATTAGAGCGCCTACAAGGTGATGAACGTCTTAAAATGATCCACTCAAACCAGCATTACATTTGTGCTACTATTCTGGATCCACGCTACAAAAAGGCGCAGGCAGGCCGAGCATTCTTTCCTTTTGCTGATGAAGATGTTACAAAGTACAAACAGTGGCTAGCCTTCTCAGCCAAGAGGTTTGAAAGAGAACAGCAGAAAATTGAAGGAAAAGGCGGTACATCAGCATCAGCAGGCCATCCCCAGTCAAAACAATCCACTTCTGCACCTGTGGCTGTGGCACAAGTGACCTCTCAGCCGTTAAAGACACCGGCAACCGGATCATCTGCACTAGACACAACAGTAACATTGGAGGCTGAAGAGGATTGGCTAGCTCGGCTTGGGTTTGGTTATCAAAAGGTCACAGCAACAGCTAAGCAAAGTGGAGGAACCTTGGAGGAGGGCCTTGTGTCGATGGTGAAGGACTATCTGAATGACTCAACAGAGGTCTATGTTAATGCTGACCCATTGGCGTATTGGCATGGGAAAAAATAATTGTGGCCACAGCTCTCCAACCTGGCTTTAAACTACTTGTCTTGCCCACTCGCAAGGGTGTCTTCTGAACATGTTTTCAGTGCTGCTGGTGGCATTGTAACTTCCAAACGGAGCCGCCTCTCGCCCAAAAATGTGGAGAGGTTAACAATGATCAAGATGAATCAGCACCTCATACCACCAGATTACAGAGTACGAGAAAGCACGACGGATGAAGACGAGGTAGACAGCAACGTAGATGAGGGAATTTCTTCTCTGTCGGGTGACACTGACTCACCCTGCCTGAATTCGCAGAGTATGATGACGAAGCCTTATTCTTATTCCTGGACCCTGACACCGAGCCCTGAAAATGAGACAATGAATCAATAACTTTCTTTTTCGTCCTTATTCACTTTTATTCCTGTGTGTCTGTCTTTCTTTGTGGTGCACAGTTAATATAATTCAAACTTTAATCACCTAATCACAAAAACAAGCCCATCAGCAGAACTGTCTTCACTTGTTTGCTTATTGATTTGAAGGTGCCGCAGTCTGCATTCCTCAGGTTCACAAGTTCAGAAGAACATGCTCCTCTATCCTCCTCCTCCATACTCCTATTGCAATCAAAGTAGAGGGCTGGTTTACGCCCAATGAAGAAAGACTCAGCACTTGTGGGGGTGTTCTGTTTCTTTGCGGGTGAGTTGACTGCTCTGGGGCCATTGCTGGGAAGCTCTAATACCGGATAAATGTGGTTTGGACCAAATCGGAGGCGGAAATTTTTGTGTGTTTTTGCTGACTTGCTTGCCTTTGAGGTGCTCTTTGGGGGGGTTCCGGGTGTTTGTGGGTGACTTTTGGGGTCTGGGAGCAGTGCTGGGACACTCTAATCTTGATTGTATTTGCTTTTCAGGAAATCCGTGGTGGAAAACTGGAGTTATGACCTAGCTGCACAGCGCGTTTGGACCGAAGGCCGAGAAATATTGTAAGTATGAGATTTTGCTTTTGGGCTGTTTGGGGGTGTTGTGCTTTTTGGCGGGTGGGTTGGCGGGTCTTGGGGCATTCCTGGGAAGGCCTAATAGCGGATAGAAGTGGTTGGAACAAAATCCACGCTGATTTTTGTTGTTGCTATTTCTGACATTGTGCTCAATGTAGCGTTTTCGGGGGCCTGTTTGGGGGGCTTCCTGGTGTTTTTGGGTGGGTTTCGGGGTCTGGGAGCACTGCTGGCTATGGATACTTTAGTTTGCAAGAGGTTTGAAGCAAATCCATGGTGGCAGAGGGGAGTTAGGGCCTAGCTGCAGAGCGCGCGCGGAGTGATTTGGGAAATTGGCAAAAAAATGACTAAGTCCCCACTTTTGTACTTTTGCTTCTTGGCTGTTTGGGGGTCTTCTACTCGTTTTCTCCTGGGTTGACTGCTCTGGGGCCATTGCTGGGAAGCTCTAATACCCGATAAAAGTGGTTTGGACCAAATCGGAGGCGGACATTTTTATGTGTTTTTGCTGACTTGCTTGCCTTTGAGGTGCTCTTTGGGGGGTTCTGGGTGTTTGTGGGTGACTTTTGGGGTCTGGGAGCACTGCTGGGACACTCTAATCTTGATTGTATTTGCTTTTCAGGAAATCCGTGGTGGAAAACTGGAGTTATGGCCTAGCTGCACAGCGCGTTTGGACCGAAGGCCGAGAAATATTGTAAGTATGAGATTTTGCTTTTGGGCTGTTTGGGGGTGTTGTGCTTTTTGGCGGGTGGGTTGGCGGGTCTTGGGGCATTCCTGGGAAGGTCTTATACCGGATAGAAGTGGTTGGGACAAAATCTACGCTGATTTTTTTTTTTACTGTTTCTGACATTTTGCTCAATGTAGCGTTTTCGGGGGCCTGTTTGGGGGGCTTCCTGGTTTTTGTGGGTGGGTTTCGGGGTCTAGGAGCACTGCTGGCTATGGATACTTTAGTTTGCAAGAGGTTTGAAGCAAATCCATGATGGCAGAGGGGAGTTAGGGCCTAGCTGCAGAGCGCGCGCGGAGTGATTTGGGAAATTGGCAAAAAAATGACTAAGTCCCCATTTTTGTACTTTTGCTCTTTGGCTGTTTGGGGGTCTTCTACTCGTTTTCTCTTGGGTTGACGGCTCTGGGGCCATTGCTGGGAAGCTCTAATACCGGAGAAAAGTGGTTTGGACCAAATCGGAGGCGGAAATGTTTTTGTGTTTTTGCTGACTTTCTTGCCTTTGAGGAGCTCTTTGGGGGGTTTCCGGCTGTTTGTGGGTGACTTTTGGGGTCTGGGAGCACAGCTGGGACGCTCTAATCTTGATTGCATTTGCTTTTCAGGAAATCCGTGGTGGAAAACTGGAGTTATGGCCTAGCTGCACAGCGCGTTTGGACCGAAGGCCGAGAAATATTGTAAGTATGAGATTTTGCTTTTGGGCTGTTTGGGGGTGTTGTGCTTTTTGGCGGGTGGGTTGGCGGGTCTTGGGGCATTCCTGGGAAGGTCTAATACTGGATAGAAGTGGTTGGGACAAAATCCATAAGGAAAAGCCTTTTGGCACTTTTTGTAACTTAGGGTTTGTTAGGGTTAGCCCTAGCAGCAGGATTGCATGTGTTTTGGGGTGTTCTAGATTTTTGCAACTGAGTTCTGGGGTCTTAGAGCACTCGTGAGAATGTGTAATTTTGGTTGCAAGTCATTTGAAGAAAATCCATGGTGGGAAAGCGGGGATTTGGCATAGTTAAAGAAAGCCTCTGCCACTATTCTTAACTTAGGGCTCGTTAGGGTTAGCAGTATTTCTATTGCATGTGTTTGGGTGGGGGGGTTTTCGAGTCTTGGAGCGATGCTGGCTATGGATACTTTTGCTTGCTTGCAAGTGGTTTGAATACAATCCACTGTGGGTAAGGGGGTATTTGGGCCTACTTTTACTTTCGAAGTACGTTTTGTCACCAGTTTTCTGCTAGGCCTCGTTTTTTGAGATCTGATTGGGGGTCTTCTACATTTTTGCAACTGGCTTTAGTAAGGGTCTGGGAGGAAGCACTGCTGGGAAGGTCTAATTTTGTTCTAAAACACAGTTTACAGTACACCTAGCTTGAGGGGAAAGATCCGCTAAATTAATTTGCCCATACTTATTTATCCTTCAAAAGGTGACTCAGACAGAGTACGCACTTTCAAAAATGTTGTACTGTCTATTAGGAAAATCAAAGTGTGACTTTTTGCACTACACAGCGTACATACCTTATATTTATTTATCAGTGCTGTTTTTCGTTCAATAATTACAGGCCGGGTTTCAGTCTGTGCAATGGGGAAAAAAGGATGGAGTCAGGCTTCACATTAGCGAGCCACAATTCAGCATCCGCCAGGCAGGCAGTGGACAGGGTGTCTTCTGGTCACCAACATTGATGGACGAAGCGTCAGCTGGAATGGAGGAGTGCCGCTAATAAGAGAAATTGTTTGCTGCATGCAACTTACTTACCAAATTCAACAGGACAACTACAACAATACAGATACAGTATCCATTCTTTTCTTCAATGAGTGTGTGTGACTGCATTTCTTGGATCTCTCTCTGCTTCTAAATTGATCCCTACAGCCATTCTATAGGTTTTACTTCGGCTATTTTTTAAACCGAATTTAATGTAGCCCTGTACTGTTGCATTCTGTCATTCACGGTTGTCGAAAGTACTACTTACTTTTCTGTAACAATGCATTCAGTAGTGCATGCACTTCCTTTATGTCACATAAAAGATTTATGGTTAGCTTTGTACCCAAAGATTTCTTTATCTTCAATTATTGTTTGTCCATGCTGTGCTTTTTTTTTCTCTAAACAAAACCTACCCAAAAAGAAACCCCCATTCCCATCCATTTTACAAACCCTAACCTTCTTCCCCCGGGTTGTGTGGTTTTGCTTGATGTGTGACTAAATGACATCAATAATTCCACACACTTGCTGGGGAGGATAAGGTCATAGCAACAGGCTGGTGAAGGAATCCGAGGATATATTCTAGACTTACTCAGCTTCAGTACTATTTCTTGTAGTAGTAGCCAATGTCAAAGAAATCATACACAAGTACAAGTTATACTATCAATACTTTACCATTTGTTAGGCTACATTGTGGCACTGTTGTAGTCTAGTGTACTGTCACCTGCTATATTCTCTATCGTACCGTTGTAATGCTACAGTAAGGACAAACCAGGTTTCATTTTCTTTTTTTCCATAGCCATGCAACTGCCACTGTGTCACACTACTAGTACCACCGCAATGAGGAGGAAATTTCAGCCGCCCTGGATTGCAACCTTAATCGCCATTTCCCGTGGAGCCAGCCCTGGGCCTAGCCCTACTTTCAAACAGAAATTACAGGTAAGATAAGCGTTTGGTTGGAGGTAGTATAATGGAGTATTAGGAGAGACGAGAGATTGACGGTAGTACTACTAAAGTCCTAGAACTATTCAGGAAAACAAACTTACTGTTAAACCCCCACCCACCAGACTCAAAAGCAGTAAAAAACAGGTATGGTCAGATAAAGTTTCAAAAAGTATATTTTTATAGCCCTAACAAAATAATCTCCCGCAAGACCCTCCCTAACCCCAACGATTGTCCTTCAAAAGTCCCCAAAAAACCCAACTCCCAATTCCCACCACCCAAAAGTCTCTAAAAAAGGGCAAGGGACACTACCGCAGGGTGCTGTTGACTTTAGCAGCCAGGACATCATGGTGGCATGTTCGAAGCGGAGGCCCTCCACCAAGTTCTTATAGTTCTGGACCTCCTGCTCCAGGTAGGACAGTCTGAGGGATAAGCGGCGCCGGCGTGCCTTGCAAATCCTGTGGGGGGCAGCTGCTGTCTTTGCTGCTCGGCGGTGGCGTTTGGCTTTGGTAGCCCGGCTCCGTACCGCTGGAGCACTGAGCTGGCTGGCAGCCCGCACGGAGGAGGATGCAGCTGTCCCAGTGGACGTTGTTGTAGTACCAGACTGCGTCTCCTCCTCCTCCAGGGCCACCATCCGCCGATATTCAGCGACAGTGGCATCCAGCCTCCGTTGCCGGGCCATTCGAGCCAGCTCCCTCCTCCTTGATGGTCTCTTGGATTTGGAAGGAGCAACTATATGAAGAAAGAAAGACATAGTCTATAACCAATGCTCATTAAGATTAACACAAAATGATTGAGCAGAAAGTTGTGTCACAGTACAAGTAGCAAATTGAAAGCACAGTACATAACTATTGAGGACAGTATCTATGTAACCTCCGACTTCTTTATCCTTGCTCTAACATTAGTGGGAGTTTAAGGAACAAATTCTACGAGCACTATGGACTTCCATTACAGTCAACTATGACAGTACACCAGTCTTATTCTTCTTCTTCTCTCTTGTTTAGGAAAATTGGTACGTTATCTTATGCAAGCCGGCATAATGCCAGCGCAGTGAGCTTGCACCCCAGAAAAACAAACGCACACCATGGTGAGTGAGACAGACTTGCGTTACTGTACCGGTCCAGTACATGCAGGTGGTGAAGCTCTTACTTTTCTATTACGGGTGGCACTGAGAATACTCTGTTAAAAGGGCTACTGCTTAATTAATTTAGCTTTCACCCTTCAGTGCAAATGAGTATTAGAAAAGGAAAATGAAGAAGCTAAATAATCTGATTATCTATAACTTCACATGGGATGTACTTGATGACATATGGGATGACTTTAGGTGCTTTGCTTATTATTGAGTGAACAGTGATACACCCACACATGAATGACGTACTACTACTAAACTAAAGTTATTAAGAGAGGTAGGGAGTGTCCACCATAATAACCGGATATATGCTGTGCTTGCAGTTGCAATACAAACTACTGCTACTATTCATGGTAGTATTTGGACAAAATTACAACTTCTTTTCCTTGCCTTTCCTACACTGGAACGGACGTGCGGGTGCGGTGTTACATGCTCTTCAAAGTAACACTTAGTTCATCCAGTGACCGTCTACTCTCTCTAGATACACATATGCTATCTAAGAGTCAGATAGTACCATGAATGATCCAGGCATCCATCCATTCAAAGTATATGCACACATACAGTTTCTGTTTCACCCACCCAGGCTGTTCTCCCTCCACCCATCCTTGCTTCATCATTCACCCAGCCATGCACCATACCATATTCTTTCCTTCCCAGCCACCTCGGAGACCAAGCAAACACATATCATTCTTCTTTGCCAGTCATCATTACATTTCTCGTCCTTCCACACTTACTTACACTCTTCTTTCGCTTTTCGTTCATCCCATCCATCAAGTTCATCTCAGATCTGATTGGGATTCTTCTCGCCAAAAACTTCACAGCTAAGTCGAAGTACATTTAGAGGAGGCTACTACCTGGTTTATTTATAATACACCCATGCAAAAAGCACACTCTGCAGTCTTCAATCTCAATAAGTAAGGAATATATAGCTTACCTCTGCCCGCCACCACGTGTCATCCCCCACAGAATTGTCCAGCACTTCCACCGCCTCCTCCCCAGAGTTGTCCTCGTCCAATGCCACCACCACCTCCGCGCTGGCCCCGCCTCCATATGTTCCACCTACAAAGTACATTTAATAATGTTAGAATACACCACTCACTACTATATAATATTTGGTCTAGGAGGAAGAAAGAAATGTGAAAAAAACAGTATACAATTTAATAATTTGTGACTGTCTACTGTAAAGTAAAAATGTCCCTTTTTCCAGGGAAGGCTGTTGTCTTGCTGCACTTTTTGGCACAACTGATGAATGCTTGCTTTTAACTTTTTAACACGCACCACTTTTTCTCCAAACAGACAGAAGCTTGACTTCTAAGAACACGAGCAGGATCAAATTCAAACCAGGTGAGAGCTCGGCTCGACCACAAGAAATGTGTCCAATTAATCGTCAGCACTAAGCACTTTTCCATTTTCAGTTAAACGTTTACTTTTATGACAAACTTGATTTTAATAAATGTGTTTACTTTTAATAAAGCTTTTAAACTTAAATAGACTCTGTGGTTTTTGGTCCTCCAGACTAGAGTGGATGAGCTAAAGGTTTTGCAATTTTTGCAAGCATGAGTCCGTGCCTCTGACATCATTGGGGAATAATCATCGGTGACTTTGGGAGCTAAATGACTCTGCCACACTATCTAGTCAGTAAGGAGATTGGGGGTTCAACTACAAAGTCTGTTATCACTGAGGTATGTGGAAAGTCTAACAGCACCTATTATAATTGATAAGCTAAGCAATGCATTATTTAGTGTCCATAGATCTGTTTGTGCAGATTTGTCCCTGCAACAGTAGTAGAATGGATTGTCCTCCTATCCAAACCAAAAGTAAAGTAGTATCTTATTCTTTCTTGGTGGTCATTCACCTTTTTATTGTTGGCAATTGTCAAAGCATAAACATTTAGAAGACTTGAAAAGACATTATGGACAATCCCAGAGGACTGCACTCAGTGCATAGAGCTATTGCTGACTAGAATGGGAGTCCAATGGAATTGCCAAATGTGAAATCTTAGTTAGCTACACAGACAGACTAATAAGAATAATCTAGTAATACCACACGGAGTCATAGTCGAGACAGGATAAGAATTTAGATCCAGTCTACAAGAATATCAAAGACGATTTAGAAAAAATCGAATGATGAACGCTGGGAAAAAATAAGTACTCTATATTAAAATTAAAACTTACTGGGGCCAGCAAAGGAGCCCTCGCCTGCCCGATCCTGGCCTGCATCCTGAACAGCACCCTCCTCCTCCTCCTCCTCCTCCTGTGTCCTCCTCTTGCCCCTGGGGGAAGCTGATGTACAACATGAAAGAAAGAAAAACAGAAAACATGGATGATATTTGTCAACCAAATCAAACATTTCAAAAGAACTAACAAAATATTTTGGCGAAATAGCAAATAGACAACTATTCCACGGGATATATTATTGAACAATCTCATGTGGTCTACTACGTTATTAGTATTGCTTGATTTGCGGACCGTCGAATTGGAAACTTCTTATGTAACTCACTAAACAAAGTACTAAAAAGGTTTGCCTAGGATTGGCAGGCAGCAGTCCGCAGCACGCGAAGTGACAGCCAAAGTCCATCGTGATTGCAGATCAGCGACAACACTAAAGTTTCCTACTACATTAACCAGTCATTAAAATACTCAAACTATCAATCCACCACCACTATTTCTTCTTATCGCCATGTGTACAAAGGAAGGACTGGACTTGAGTCTGTAGGGGCTGATTTAGAAGCCCCTTGCGGCTCTTTTGCTCCATTGTTGCGTGACTTTTGTGACGCAGCGGTAGCACAAAAGAGGCGCAATCGTGCGGCGTATATTAACAACATGACGCATATGGGAGATGCATCACGTTGTAAAGCCCTGCGCCATCAGGGGGGTTCCGGCGCAAGGGAGGGCGTTCCTGCTCAGGAACGCATCCTAAAAGTGGCTGAGGGAAATCTACAAGATTTCAATCACTCACTTTAATGACAATGATGCGTGACTCAAACCCTGCGCCTGCTTGAAGCAGACGTACGGCTTGACGCAGCATTGGGGAGATAGGGCACCCCAGAGCATTGATGGAGCTGCGCCATCGTTGCGACGCAACTCCAGCAATGCGCCGCCCTTACGGCACAGATGCGTAACGCTTTGGTGACGTTTTGGGCCCATGGTGCGCCGCATTGTAAATACGGCGCACCATGGGTGATAGTGGCGTGGCGCACAATTACTGGCGCATCCCTGCTACTTTGCAGGGATGCGCCGGTAATTAAAAATCTGAACCTTAGTGTGTAGCATTACGCAGTTCTTTAAAGTACACTCATACATAATTTCACAGGCCAATGAAATGAACACAAAATCGAAAACAAATAAGCATAGTAGCAACACTACTGAGAAGGAGAGCAGTGCACCTGAAATGCACAGAAGATTTTGAAATATAATTTACCTACAATGTAATGAGCAGCATTATTGCTCTTGGTAAAAAACAAAAATTTGCAATATAATAACACAGCAGGAGAAAAAAGAGTAGTAAAGAAATAACTACTACTACTCACCAAGCCCGGGGATCTCGAGGCCAAGCAGGTCGAGCAGATCTCGTTCACGGGTCAGGACATCCGTCCAGCGGTGGGTGGCCTGGTTGTAGGTGCGCCGGACCCGAGAGTGGTGGTACATGGCCCCGCACACCTTCTCCCACCGCTTCCGGCGCTCCCGCATCCCGTACCCGCCTCCGATCTTGCTGCCTGCCATGATGGTCCTGGGGAGGTGGCGCTGTACATAGAACACTAGTGCGGCCACCTCCTCCGCGCTAAAGATCTCCCGTGGCATCACTAGCTCCCCCCTCAAACGCCTGCACGGGAGCCGGGCACAGGGTGCGGGACCCTTCCCCTTCTCGGGATGCTTCCCGGCTCCCTTCACCATGGTCTGGGCGGAAAGGAATAAAGAAAATAGAATAGGGAATAGAAGAAAAGAAAAGAGTTTAAAAAAGTAGTTTAAAATTAAGCAAAAGTAGCAGTAAACACAAAAATATAGGGCTAGAAAAATAGAGGGATAGATAATAAGTAAAATAGATCAAAAAAAACTTCAAACAAGCAAAGGATGGCAGAGATTTAGAGAAGATACAAAAAGCATGCCCAGAACCATAGCAATAAATGAGAAACAAGATGGCCGTGCCCGTTCACGACCGCGCGGGTAAGTTCGCGCGAGATTTTCCTCGCGAACACTCGCGAAATTGTACTGGCGAGCCGCACACTTTGCGAGATTACACTTCGCGCCCGGAAACGGAAATACATCATGCAAACAAGATGGCCGCGCCCTTGAACCACCGCGAGGGTAACTTCGCGCCTTGCGCTACAAGCAGCTCGCGAAAACGCACAAAACCTTGTGAACTAACACGCCGCAAAAAAAGAAATCGCATATTCGCACGAATTCGCGGCTTCCGAATCCGATCTCGCGCGTGTTCGTGCCCCGCGAATCCCGCGAAATTGCAGAAAAACGAGTTTTGCAAAACTGAAAGCACTCGACAGGTGCAAGAGTTCAAACTCATCATTAGTAACCATTCCCTGTAGTGCTTCCTGACTGTGGCCCCTCCAGAGTTCAGTTGCTAGTTGCAACAATTGTATGACCCTGCTCTGACCCTCACAGCAGGCTCATAGAATACCTACAAGTAGGCCACAAAGGTCCTGGAAAAAAAATTGCACTGCAACAGAAAGCAAATTACTGATAAGGAAGCAGGTGCCAGACCTGGAATTTTAAAACAGTGACACATTAATAAACTAACCCCAAATTAATTCATGTCAGTTGAAGCAGGGCAGGTGCGCTTGCTTCCCCCCCCATAATCTACAGTGATGATGAACCAGAGGGTGGCATTGATGTAACAGAGGGTGGCATGGGTGAAACAGAGAGTGGCAGTGGTGAAACAGAGGGTGCTGGGAACCAGTGATGATGAACCAGACGTAGAAACAACATAGTTGCGACCGTTGCGAGCCGACAAGTAAGTTCGCAATTGCCAACTAGTACCAAACCCTCGCAAACTGGCAGAAACCCTTGCGAACACAAAAAAAACCCCGCAAATTCGCGAGAATTCATGGATTTTGCGGATTGCGAGTTCACAAATTCGCAAAATTCGCAAACGCCAGATTCGCAAAATTCGCCCATGCTTACTGTCAACACAATGCAGCCCCACATAACAGTGTGTCTACGTACAACCAGGGCATGTGCCTCGTACAGCATACACACAGCTTCCAGCAGCACCACATTGTACTGTGTTACCTCGTCAACACAACAGCACCACACATCGCCTTCATTACTGTAACGTGGTAGTATGCAACCTCAGCACACCCCTTCTACATAGCCATCACAGACGGATAGTCCGAAACCCACAGGGACCACACACCAAAACCAGGATTATGATTGGTCTAACTTAATGAGGTACACCCTCAGAGTCACATACAACACCAAGGACACACTCCGCATTGTCAAACTTCTGCACATCCGGTATCACACCAACAGCCTGACCACCCTCATTGTAACTATCATCTACAGCTCTCCAATCCTACACACACGATTTGGCTAAGCCATCTATCAATCAATCAATCAATCAATCAATCAATCAATTCATTTGTTGAGCGCCCTACCTACCCGTGAGGGTCTCAATGCGCTGGGGGAGGGCTGATACAGATAGATAATCCAGGTCTTGAGAAGTCTTCTGAAGGCCAGCAGGTCCTGGGTCTGTCGTAGCCTTGTAGGGAGGGTGTTCCAGGTCTTTGAGGCGAGGTAGGAGAAGGATCTGCCACTGCTGGTGGTTTTCCAGATGTGAGGGACTGTGGCAAGTGCGAGGGTTGTAGAGCGGAGTCTGCGGGTGGGTGTGTAGAAGCTGAGTCGGTCGTTGTAATATGCTTGTCCAGCGTGGTTAGGAGCTTTGTGTGCGTGGATGAGGAGTTTGAAGGTGATCCTGTTGTTGACAGGGAGCCAGTGCAGGCCTCTCGGGTGTGGTGTGATGTGGCCGTGTTGGGGAAATCGATGATCAGACGTGGCGAGGCGTTCTGGATGCGTTGCAGTCGTCTCAGGATTTTAGTTGTTGTAGCTGCATAGGGGGCGTTCCCGTAATCGAGTGAGCTTGTGGAGAGGGCCCAGATGATTGTTTTTCAGGTGTTGGAGGTGATCCATTTGAAGATCCTGCGGGGCATTCAGAGGGTGTTGAAGCAGGATGCTGAGATGGCGTTGTCCTGCTTGGTCATGGAGAGGGAGGATTTGAGGATGACCCTCAGTTTGCGTGTGTGGTTGGTGGGTTCTGGGGCTGTTCCTAGCGATTTTGGCCACCAGGAGTCGTCACAGGCTGAGGTGGTGGGGCCGGGGATGAGGACCTCAGTTTAGTCAGAATTGTGCTTCAGCCTGCTGTCCTTCATCCATTTGGCAACGGCCTTCATTCCTCTGTGGAGGTTGCCTTTGGCAGTGTGTGGTTCTTCAGTGAGGGATATGATCAGCTGGGTGTAATTGGCGTAGGAGATGATGTTGAGGCTATGTTGTTGTGCAACATGGGTGAGTGGTGCCATGTGGATATTGATCAACGTTGGGCTGAGGGATGATCCCTGTGGGACGCTGCGGATGGTCTCAGTGGTCTTTGAACGGAAGTGTGGGAGGCAGACGCTCTGGGCTATGCCGGAAGGGGAGGATGTGGACCAGGCCAGGGCAATCTCTTGTATTCCGGCGTCATGGATGCGTGCTGTTAGGGAGTCTTGGCAGATCATGTGGAAGGCTGGTGATAGGTCCAGAAGGATGAGGGCGACTGTTTCTCCTTTGTCCATGAGGATGCTGATGCCGTCGTTGGCGATGATGAGGGCAGTCTCTGTGTTGTGGTTGCTGTGGAATCCAGACTGGGATGGTCCCATGATGTTGTTGTCTTTGAGGTAGCGGGTCAGCAGTCTGTTTTATTTGTCAAATCTGTTTATTAGCATTTTATAGGTTTCAAGATGCAATACAGAAAACGATCAGGTTATCATGACATTCCTGCCGTGCCGGTCCAGTAGTCAAATATCACAATTCAATACAAAGTGAAATCATGTAGCCGCACTGGCAGTGTCTCATAAATTAAGTATATGTGCTCAGGGCTGACTTTGACAGATAGGGCCCGATTTGGCGCCCTAGGTTTTGTTCATGACTATCTACTGGTTCAGCCGTGCACATTAGCATGACTATGAGGTGGATCCTTTAACTGTGGACATGTGCCCAGAAATGACATTAATCCAAAATTTATACAAGGAGAACGCCTATCTCCGTGCGCAACACATCTGTGGGCAAGTATGTGTCGCAGGCCGGCGTGTCTAAAGGCTGTAAGATTATGTGACAGGTTATCTGGACAGAGAAGCACCCCTTGTTGCGTGCTAGGCTCTCAGGCCATGTACCTGGGTCACTTCAGCAACCGGGTCGCTGGTGGCCGTGCCGGTCCAGTAGTCAAATATCACAATTCAATACAAAGTGAAATCATGTAGCCCCACTGGCAGTGACTCATAAATGAAGTATATGTGCTCAGGGCTGACTTTGACAGATAGGGCCCAATTTGGCGCCCTAGGTTTTGTTCATGACTATCTACTGGTTCAGCCGTGCACATTAGCATGACTATGAGGTGGATCCTTTAACTGTGGACCTGTGCCCAGAAATGACATTAATCCAACATTTATACAAGGAGAACGCCTATCTCCGTGGCCAACTACATCTATGGGCAAGTATGTGTCGCAGGCCGGCGTGTCTAAAGGCTGTAAGATTATGTGACAGGTTATCTGGACAGTGAAGCACCCCTTGTTGCGTGCTAGGCTCTCAGGCCACTTCAGCAACCGGGTCGCTGGTTTCCCCCGGTAGCTGCAAGGTATTAAGCATGCTCCCCCATTGTTCCACCATGGGTTCTTTGCGGAGCCCCGTCGTTTCCTCCCTCTGTATGGCTATCCATTCTGCCCGGGCCCACGCCTGAAGGGAAAAGACCCATGCCTCGTGACGAGACGCTTCGCCACCACCAACCCAGATCTAAGAAGCGGGAAGATGCTTTATCTTTGGGCGACCTCTTGAAGTGAGGTAAGACGTATTCAGGCAAGCTGAAGGGAATGGTGCGACTCGTGCACACCCCGAGTATTCCATGTATCATATTCCAGTAATCATCCAGTTTAGGGCAGTTCCATAAGAGGTGGACAAGTCCTGCATCCAACTCATCACATCTGGGGCAGGACGCGTCTGAGCGGTGGAAGTACTTATTGATTAGCTCGGTGTAAGGTAGGCTCTTTGGACGATGAAGAGTTGTTTCTGGCGGATGCGCATGTTGCGGGGAATGCGCACCAGGCTTTTAAGGACTCTCTCCTATTCCTTATCGGCCAGTGCCCAATCCAAGTCTCGCTCCCACTTGCCCCTGAGCAGAGCCAAACTGATCTCCGTGTGAGCTCTTAGCGATGTGGCAAACCAACAGACCAGGTGCCTGTCCCTCCCCATAACGTGCAGATATTGCATGATTAAATGTTGTTCAGGCTCTAACGCCATGTCTCCCCATCTAGCCGTCATCTGTGCTACAAGTGAGCGATGCAGCAGGAACCCCCCAGGAGGTAGCCCATCCTCGGATACCAGTGTCTCATAGGCTACTAGTGCTCCATCTCTGTAGAGATCGCCCAGCGTCTGAACATCGGCCTCTCTCCACTGCTCCAGCATGGGGTGCATGATAGCCCCTCTACCCCCTGAGAGCCCTCCAAAGGTATGGCAGGCACGTACGGGGGTACCTTTTGAGTGAGGAACATGGCTCTATGGAAACATTTGTATGCCACTGCCAGCAGCACTGGAGCGCGCTTCTCAGGTGCCGTCAGCGGGTGAAAGAGCTTGGTGACACAGCAAAAGGAATATGACGGCTCAATTGTAGCAGTGTCTTTCCTACCCCTGTCGGCCAACCAGCGGGCAACCCATTGTAGTTGTGCAGCCAGGTAGTAGTGCTCAAAACAGGGGGCAGCTAGTCCTCCTCTGTCCGTTGGCAGAACTAGTTTTGTGAACAGTGGGTCAGCAGGCCGTTGACGATCTTATACGTGACTTTTTCTGGGAAGGGGAGCAGGGAGATGGCCCTGAACTTCTTGAGGTATTTGGGGTCCGCCTTTTGTTCATTCACTAAGGCGTTGATCTCAGCATTCTCCCAGCTCCCAGTGAAGGTAGCTGTCTCGAAGGAGATGTTGATTGTTTTTTGGAGAAGGGGTGCGCTGGCTTAGCTGGATTTGTAGAAAATGTGGTGAAGCCATGTGTCAGATGGGGATCCGGAGTGGATGGAGTCCATGGTCCTGATGGTGTCTTTGTCGCTGACGTTGTACCAGGCGGTCAGGTTATTTGTGTGGGTGTTGGTCTAAGGGGGGGGGTGGACTCATTTGTGGGTGTGGGGGTAGCGGAGTGGAAGCTGTTGTGGATGTCGAGGATCTTACGGTGTAAGAAGGTGGCCAGTGAGTCACACAAGTCTTGTGATGGTGGTATGTCGTTGGTGTTGTAGGTGGGAGTTGAGAGTTCAATCACGATGTTGATGTGCTGTTTGCTGTTGTGTGCGTTGCAGTGTAGGCTGTCCTGTTGGCGGTCCAGATGAGTTGGTGGTATGGGCGGGTGGCACTCTGGTGTGCGCTGTTGCTGTCTGGTGTTTGGTTGCGGATCCAGCTCCTCTACAGCTTCCAACAGGTGCACTTGGAGAACCTGAGGTCTTCTGTGAACCATGCGGCTATCTTGTTGTTGTGATAGGTGGCGGAGGTCTTGAGTGTGGCGAGGGTGTCGGCGCAGTGGTTGATCCACTGTTTGAGGTTGATGGCAGCGGTGTCGGGGTAGGTGTGGACGGCGGGTGGTCCCAGGTCGAGGGTGGCGGTCAGTTAGTCCACGGTGGCCTTGCAACAGCAGCAGCGTGGCATGTGCTGTGTGCGGGGGTGGTGGGTTTACTGAAGATGAAGTGGAGGCATCTGTAGATGTCCAGTGGTGTTCGGTGGTGTGGTTGAAGGAGACATGTGGAGTTGTGAGAAGATGGGGTCCTGTGTATGTCCAGCGGTGTGGGTGGGTGTCGTCACGAGTAGTTTACATCCGAGGTTGACGAGGTTGTCGATCAGGGCAGTGGAGTTTGCGTTGTTGTTGTTCTCAAGCTGGAAGTTCATGTCCCCAAGGAGGATGTAATCCGTGTAGCCAAGGGCGTGCGTGCTGATGAGGTCAGCGATGTAGTTGATGAATTGTGGTTGGGGTCCAGGTGGTCTGTCGATGAGTGTTCCTCTGAAGGTGTTGTTGGCTTCAGTGTGGATCTGTAAGTGCATGTGCTAGGTGGTGGGGAGGGTGTCGTTGGTGTTTGTAGTGACTCTGGGAGTGTTCATGTGGATGATGGCAATTCCTCCTCCCACTCTGTTGGTGCGGTGTCTGCGGGAGATCTTATAGACTTCTGGGATGGCTATGGCGATGTCTGTTGACGAGGTGGTGTTTAGCCTGGTCGCCGTCAACAACACCAGCCAGCCCAACTACAGCAACAACCTCTACACAGGTACATGAACCAGACTCCAGGAGTACTTGTGCAAATCCTGGGTGCATGCACACAACTCATCCTCAACATCCCCTGCTACTGCCACATGACCGTCCACCTAAGATACCTACAATAGTCCCACAGTCAACTGCAGGTTCACCTTCATACTCGTCAGCCACACTCAGTAGGCACTCCACAGGCCCAAGCCAATAAACTAATATGGACGTCTACCATCCAACACCCCATTGCCCACAGTCTGTCCTGCCACCCTTGACCTGGGCACCATTCATCACATCCACAGTACAACTACATGTGGCTGATAGTTCTCATACCTCAGAAAACAGATCCTGGTACTTCCTCCATGGACACCTACATATTACCCATGATCTGTCCACCTCCAAGTGAGTCTTCTGTACCTGTCTGTAATTGCAGTATTGCAAGCCATCCCCCCCTTCAGCATTTTGTAAACATCACGGGTGTATATTGCCATCCATGTATGTAGTTGTTGGAATATTGTAACCTATATGTGTCCTCAACTGGACTCAGATCTCTGTGTGTGGATGGCTGCAGTTTGTTCAACACTTGGGCATTTTATACTTATCCCCACACATAAGTTTTTGACTGTGGGTACAAAACTTCTACACCAATGCGTATTGTGTTATTTTGATTTATTATCTGATCTTGTGTGGGAAACGTTAGTAGGTGATTTTAAAAATTGGGGGGAATCCAAAGTTCACAGCTGGAGATGTGATGCCTTACAGTTTGAGTCAACAGAGTCCAGGCCACAGTGCTTGGCATCATTGGGCACACTGTGACCAGCAAGTCCATGTGGTAGAGTCAGACAGTCAATAAGGTAATGCTGTTGCACACAAAGTTAAGATGGCAGACCAGGTGACCTGGGAGTTGTGCATGGCCCACTGCCTCTCACTGTCTTTTGCATGGACGTCCCACCTTCCTTGTGGGACCCTCATGTGCAAGCCTTGGCGATGCCTGGGAAGCTCCGTCAGACAATTCCTCCTCCTCCTCCCTCCCTGTGGCTGGTAGTGGTCTTTGCCTTGATGTTTCTGGCCTGGTGACACAGAGAGGGTGCTGCATGTTGACAGCAATCTGACGGAGTGATTGGCTTATTTCCCTATGCACCGTCAAGAGCTCATCCAGTATTGCCTCCATCTGTCCCTGGTGTCGTTGTTGACTGGCATGTTGCTCGGCCTGATGATTTTTAATTTCGTTGAGGGCCTCCACTACCTGGCTGAACTCCCTGGTGTCCTGGTGTCCTGCCGGTATGCCTCCATGATGTTTCTGAGTTCAGACATACCGGGCCCTGCAGCTTGCTGGTCAGGTTCTCGCCTCTGCCTTGCGCCACTCCCACCACCCCTGCCCACACGAAACTGGCCTGCGCTTGTGGGCACATCGGATCGACGGGACCCATGAGTGATGGCAGTGGTGGTGTCGTCTGCCACCTCCTGGGTGCCCGGTGAACCTTGTCCCTCATTGTCAGACTGGCTCTGTTGTGGATTATGGGCAGGGCTCCGAGCTGTCTGCTGGGATGTGGCGGAATGGGTGTGGTGGTTGGCACAGATGTATCTGATCCAGCTGCTACACGGGTCTGGGATCCAGAGGGGCCAGGTTGGTTGGGGTCATCCACGGTGTGTTGAGAGGCGTCGCTGTCAGTGGGGTCAGGGTCCTGCTGAGCCTGGGACTGGGATCCATCTCCCCCCTGGTTGGGGGTAGTTTCCACACGTTGCCCTGTGGGTGTGAGAGACAGACACTATTAATGCACTATCATGCAACATCCAATTTTGATATCCATTGTCGTTAGCACTGTTCCACCAGCATTGGATTATGGTCATTGTTCACTTGTGTATGGGTATGTTGTGGGATCAGATTGACATGTGCTCAGGGGTCATTGACATGTTCGGTACTGTTTACGATGACTGGCACAGCCATTGCTGTGGCTTGTGTCGCCAGCACGACACAGATCCAGCTGTGCTCTGTGTGGCCCAATCTGCCCAATGCAGCGTCAATCCTTATGCCTGGTTCAAGCATGCACAGGGTTTAAATGCAGCATGTTTATTATAGAGACTGAGTGGAATTTTTCTGATTTCAGTCAGCAACTTTTGAGAGGTGTTGCTGTGCTGTGACGGCCACCCACTGCCAAACCCCCTGGACCAGTATACCTACTTCTGGCACAGGGCTTTAGAACGTGGCACTTCTCCAAGATGCATCACCTTGTCAATACCAAGGTCCATGGTGCTACTTAAGTGCATCCGCAGCATCTAAAAGCTGTGGCAACAGCATTGTGTGAGAGGCACAATGGATTTGTGATTCAGCACTGTGCATTTTTTGCTTGGATGCGTCATCAGATCAGTATTTGTTTTGTTGTGTTACATGACAATTGTGACAGTGGTGCACTCCATTGCCTGTCCCCAGAGGCTCTGTTTCTGTAAGGGGTGTGTGTGACAGGCCATGCTAGTAGTTTGAGTGTGATTTGCAAGTCAGCGTCACTCGTGGTGTGTCTGTCCCCCCCATGAAGCATGCTACAATGATAGTGGTTGTGAGTTCCTGTGCAGGATATCTGACCTTGTCCTGGTGTTAGTGTTTGCACTGGTCCCAGGAGGGCCTTGTGCTGCCTACACCAGGGCCCAGTGTCAGCTATCTTGACACTACTTTCACACTCCCTGTGCATTGAGCATGGTGCATGGGTGTGTTCCTGGGCCATATGGGATGAGTGCAGCATCCTACCCTACACCTTGCATCCTCTCCCCCTTCCCCCTTCCAGCCTTCTGGCACTCCCCTTGCACCCACCCCCATACTGTTAGGCACTGCTGGGAGTCATAGCCACCCACCCCCATACTGTTAGGCACTGCTGGGAGTGAAGGCCACCCACCAACATACCACCCCCATACTGTTAGTCACTGCTGGGAGTCATAGCCACCCACCCCCATACTGTTAGGCACTGCTGGGAGTCATGGCCACCCATGTGCATTCTACCCCTATACTGTTAGGCACTGCTGGGAGTCCTCTGCACCCACCTACATACCACCCAATACTGTTGGGCACTGTTGGGAGTCATAGCCACCCACTCCCATACTGTTAGGCACTCTTGGGAGTCATAGTCACCCACTCACATACTGTTAGGCACAGCTGGGAGTCATGGCCTCCCACCCACATACCACCCCCATACTGTTAGGCCCTGCGTGGAGTCATAGCCACCCATCCCCATACTGTTAGGCACAGCTGGGAGTCATAGCCACCCACCTCCATACTGTTAGGCACTGCTGGGTGTCATGGCCACCCACCCACATACCACCCCCATACAGTTAGTCACTGCTGGGAGTCATAGCCACCCACCCCCCATACGGTTAGGCACTGCTGGGAGTCATAGCCATCCACCCCCATACTGTTAGGCAATGCTGGGAGTCTTCTGCACCCACCCACATACCACCCCCATACTGGTGGGCACTGCTGGGAGTCATAGCCACCCACCTACATACTGTTAGGCACTGCTGGTAGTCCCCCATTTTACATGAGTTGTTTGTATACTCACCAGGCTCCACGGCTCCTTCGATTCCGTGAACTCCCACCGGTGGTAGCAGGGCCATGACTTTCTCCTCCCAGGGATGGTATTGTGCAGGTCTGCGGGGACCACCACCTCCAGTGTGGTGTGCATGGGCGTAGTCTTCGTCCATCTCCCTCTTGACAATCCTCCGTAGATCGTACCACCTGGCCTGGCAATCCCTCCTGGTGCGCCTGATGGGTGCAACAGCTTTGGCCTTATCGACGATCCTTTCCCACAGGCGTGTATTTTCAGGTATGCTGGTCTGTCTGACCAATGCACCAAACAGCTGTGGCTCAACTCTGATGACTTCATCTGTAAGGATCTCCATCTCCGGGTTAGTGAACTTTGGATTCTTTGGTGTGGTCATGGTATGGGGTGTATGTGATTGGGGGGGTGATGGTGTGTATGGATGAGAGTATGTGGGTCTGATTGTGAATGGGGTGGTGAGGGTGTGAATGAGATAGGGGTGTATGTGTGAAGGTGTATGGGTGCAGTTGTTGGTGTGCTGTCAGTGTCTTTGTACAAATAGGTATGTTGCAAAGGATGATGGGTTGTATGTGTGGGCCCCTTTATTGGTCTATTTGTGGGTGTGGCTTATTTTGAATTTTGGTGGGTGTGTTATAAGGGGTGGGTGTGACTTGGGCCCTCTGTTTGCCTGTTTGGATGTGGCCAGGACTTTGTTTTCCAATGGTGTATACACAGGAGACATGTTTTGTGGGGTTGTGCTACTCGTTTGCACCCTCCTTGTGCTTGTTTCGGGGTTCGCGTGCACTTTATTAGTGGGGGTTGTGCGGTTCGTATTTGTTGGTGCTGTTGGCTCATATGGGACTTTTTGGGGTGTTCGCATACGCTTTATTGAGTGGTGTGCGGTTCGTATTTGTTGGTGCTGCTGGCTCATACGGGCCGTTTTCGGGGTGGGGGTTCGCGTACGCTTTATTGAGTGGTGTTTGGTTCGTATTTGTTGGTGCGGCTGGCTGATATGGGCCGTTTTCGGGATGGGGGTTCGCGTACGCTTTATTGAGTGGTGTGCGGTTCGTATTTGTTGGTGCGGCTGGCTGATACGGGCTGTTTTCGGGGTGGGGATTCGCGTACCCTTTATTGAGGGGTGTGCGGTTCGTATTTGTTGGTGCGGCTGGCTGGTACGGGCCCTTTTCGGGGTGGGGGTTTGTGTATGCTTTATTGAGGGATGTGAGGTTCGTATTTGTTGGTGCGGCTTGCTGATACGGGTTGTTTTCCGTACGAATCATGCTTCATGCGCGACTATGTTTGCCTGTACAAATCGCGTACTCGGTCCCCGGTCTGGATCGTACTTGTTTGGTCGTATGGCATGTTTACAAATCGTACGGTTTGAGTTCCGACGCCATTTCGTACGGGTCTTCGATTATGGTTCGTACGGTTCACTGATATTCAGACGTATTTTTGGGATACGGATCGTACTACGCAGTTCGGACGGTCTTTTTTCCTTCGTACGGAGACGGCTACGAATACGAATCGTACGACGTTTTTTCTCCCGAATCGGAATCGGCCCCTTGATGTGCCTAAAGATATTTGGGGTCAGCTTAGGATCTAATTTAACTAATCTCTCATTAACAAAGGGATCACCCTTAATTATTTGCAATAGTTTCAATGCATTTCTTTGAAAACTATAAGGTATAAAGTAATTGTGCTTTATGTTACATGATGTGAGTTGGGATAGTTCTTTACTAACATATCTATGGTTGCGTAGTGCATTTGGAATCTAGATGCCTTCTCCGGTTCTGGGGTGCTTGCTGTCCAGGGTCAAAGTCGTCTGCTGACATTGTATTTGGATGTGAGTCATACTGGGTAGCAGATGAGTGGTGTTGGCAGTTTTGCATTATGAACTGAGTGTTTCTGTATTGTTACAGGAAGATCTGTACCATAGCCCCTTGAAGCACGACCTGTTTGACAGAAGACTTTTTCGTTATTTAAGGTACTTTTGCTTGCGGCGCAATCCATTATCTTCATTGTGACTCCAGCCCCTGACAAAACTCTCCTCTATATATGCAAACTGAGGCTATTACACCATTTACACTCATGTACATACCTGGCGCAGCTAACGGCATCACACTCTACAAACGTGATGCACTCGCCATCAATGCATGGCCTGCTCTCACTTCCACACACATCCTGCACACTCTCCAGCCATTCTCATCACTAAAGGCTACAACAGCCAGGGATAGATTGCATGCACAGGACTGGAGAAGACATACCAGCATCT
This sequence comes from Lissotriton vulgaris, assembly GCF_964263255.1. Taxonomy (NCBI): domain Eukaryota; kingdom Metazoa; phylum Chordata; class Amphibia; order Caudata; family Salamandridae; genus Lissotriton; species Lissotriton vulgaris. The sequence goes on along the minus strand of NW_028247459.1, from coordinate 143,176 downwards.
GCAATTCCAACTGGACTTGCACCTTAAGTGAACCAACCATACCATAATCCTACCAAAGCCTACCCTGCAATTTCCCCTCTCATACTCCCTGACAACCATTTTCAGTTCTCTGGCCGCAGCACGAACATAGCAACCACAAGGAGATGATGGACGGAGTGCTTAAACATTTCAAACATTTCAAACGCTCACTCCCAGTCACAGATCTGGGTTGAATCCATCATCATTCTTAGCTCACTTCGCCACCCCAGTTCAGACACAGCTATATGTAAATCAGTCTTGACCCTGTGCCTCATGGCAACAGTCCAGCCCAAACTGCCAAGCCATGTCTTCTCTGGACCGTAAAAAAGCATCCTGAGACTGGTTTTGGAGTAGCATCGTTCATCAGCCAGGCTAGCTTGAATCCAGTGGCAAAGTGAGCAAAGGACTCACGTCTGGGCATACCCTGCCAACGTGGGGTGAAATAAGCAAACACAAGGAGTAGATGGATTGAGTGCTGAAACTTTTCAAACACTCACCCCCAGTCACAGATCTGGGGTAAATCCATCATCATTCATTAGCTCACTCCGCAACCCCAGTTCAGACACAGCTACATGCAAATCAGTCATGACCCTGTGCCACATAGGAACAGTCCAGCCGAACTGCCAAGCCATGTCTTCCCTGGACCGGAAACAAGCATATTGAGACCGGTTTTGGGGTAGCACCCCACATCAGCCAGGCTAGCTTGAATCCTTTTGCAATGTGAGAAAGAGACACGTCTGGGCATACCCTGCCAACGTGGGGTGAAAATAGCAAACACAATGAGATGATGGATGGAGTGCTGAAACTTTTCAAACACTCACCCACAGTCACAGATTTGGGGTAAATCCATCATCATTCATTAGCTCACTTCGCCACCCCAGTTCAGATGCAGCTATATGCAAATCAGTCATGACCCTGTGCCTCATGGCAACAGTCCAGCCCAAACTGCCAAGCCATGTCTTCTCTGGACCGTAAAAAGCATCCTGAGACCGGTTTTGGGGTAGCATCGTTCATCAGCCAGGCTAGCTTGAATCCAGTGGCAAAGTGAGCAAAGGACCCACGTTTGGGCATACCCTGCCAACGTGGGGTGAAATAAGCAAACACAAGGAGTAGATGGATGGAGTGCTGAAACTTTTCAAACACTCACCCCCATTCACAGATCTGGGGTAAATCCATCATCATTCATTAGCTCACTTCGCCACCCCAGTTCAGACACAGCTATCTGAAAATCATTCTTGACCCTGTGCCTCATGGGAACAGTCCAGCCCGAACTGCCAAGCCATGTCTTCCCTGGACCAGAAACAAGCATCCTGGGACTTGTTTCGGGGTAACATCGCTCATCAGCCAGGCTAGTTTGAATCCAGTGGCAAAGTGAGCAAGGGACCCACGTCTGGGCATACCCTGCCAATGGGGGTGAAAAAAGCAAACAGAAGGAGATGATGGACGGAGTGCTGAAACTTTTCAAACACTCACCCACAGTCACAAATTTGGGGTAAATCCATCATAATTAATTAGCTCACTTCGCCACCCCAGTTCAGATGCAGCTATATGCAAATCAGTCATGACCCTGTGCCTCATGGGAACAGTCCAGCCCGAACTGCCAAGCCATGTCTTCCCTGCACTGGAAAAAAGTATCCTGAAACCGGTTTCGGGGTAGCACCCTTCATCAGCCAGGCTAGCTTGAATCCAGTAGCAAAGTGAGCAAGAGACCCACGTCTGGAGATACCCTGCGAACTTGGTGTGAAAAAAGCAAACACAAGGAGAAGATGGACAGAGTGCTGAAACTTTTCAAAAACTCACCCGGTCACAGATCTGGGTTGAATCCATCATCATTCTTTAGCTCACTTCAGCACCCCAGTTCGGACACAGCTATATGCAAATCAGTCTTGCCCCTATGTCGCAACAGGCTTGACCGTATCATGACTGCCTCAATCTCTAGGCTATGTCACTCCCTTCTTCGTCCTCCATTTACTGAGGGTGTTGGCAAATACCTGGGATAGCACCACAAGTCTTTTCCCCAGGAGCGAAGACAATATCCCCTCCTTTCTCAGAAATACATCCTCCCCGTGTTATAGTCAGCAAACACGAAAGGGAGCTAATATCTCTAAAAAATGAAGGGACCAAGAAGAACCATCAGAGAAGTCCCAATCACAGCCAACAAGGAGAAGGTCAAATTCAGTATACTGTGAAGCACTAAAAAACAAAAAGAAACAACAACATATTTTTCAGAGATGACACTGATTAATTGGTAAATAGTGATCATATACCACTAAACTTAGTTCTACCACTTGTGCACTCCACCACACTTACTTGTCTATATAACCGGTAGGTTCAGTGGTAGAAGTGGGCGGGAACTGAAGGGCACGGCGTGCCCCTACTTCTAATAATTATTTCAGTCCGTTCCCCTACTTCTTTCATTCAAAATATCGTCCCGGGACGGCAAACGCTAACTTTTTCATTCATCTTCCAGGGGCTGCTCGCACTTCTCTGTTGAACTCCAGAGGCTGCAGCAGCCCCTCCCTGAGCTCACACAGGCTGAGGGCAGGCCCATTGTCATACCGATTGAGGCCAATTACCCCCTTTCGAATGACAATGCGCCCGCCCTCTGCCTCTGGCATATCAAGTGCCAGTGAAATCGAAACTGTGTTCAGTGCTCGCTGGGTGCAAAGTGCGTGTTCCTGTGTGAGTTGAAGTACAAAGTGCCTTTTCGACCTTGTTTGCAGGCTGAATGAAATCTGTGAAAAGTAAAGTCTGTGCTCAACTATGGCTTTGCTGTTCCTTTCTGCCTTAGATTAATGTACATACAATTCATCTGATTGTTGTGGCCTGTGTAGTCATTGGATATACTGGAAGTGTGAAAAGGGCGGCCCAGGCACACTCAGCAGGTTCTTGTGTTCTCGTGTTGGTGTTCAACACCTAGTACGGGTTAGTAAGCGCTGCATAAATAAAATCCTGGGGTGGTTTACACTGCCCGTTACAGAACGTGCTTTGCAATTGCAGCCATTCCATATAGTCAGCGAGTTCTAATGAGGAAGTTGGCCCACATTTTAGTGAAGCACTGCTCGTGGTGCATTGACCCCCACACTCTTCTCCAGTGATGTTTATTAAAATAATTTACAAAAATCACCAGTTGATTTTAAAAGCATGTTTTTCTTTCTGGCTTTCAGCAATTTACGGGCCCACAGACGGGCGGGCCTTTCCACCTGATAAAGGGTATGGCGTCTACCTAAAAGCTAGCGACCGAAATATGCTCGTCATTAAACGGGCGGGACTTGTAAATTGTGTAATGCTATATTTACTTAAAAAAGAATTAAACATACATCTGGCTTGCTTGTTTTTTAACCTGTTTCTCCAAAAGTGAAAGTTACTTATGATGGAACACAGTGAACAGCTAGGTAAGCTAGGTAACGCTGTCATTTTATGGTCAGCCAGGGCATTCAATTTGGGACCCCTGCGTGCAGTGGTGACACTGGTAACATGACCCTGTCCTTTGGGTGTATCACTCTCCTGCCCTTCCAGCCCCTCCCCTCAAAGACTGGCCGTAGATCATTGAATATCTGTGAGACATCTGGCAGTAACATTTCAGCTAAGCTCACCAAACTTCACAAGCAAAGCGGTGCATCATTCATTTAGCTTTGCTTGTAGGCACACAGAGGTTACCTGCCCCACTCGGGTTACATTACATGTACCGAGTGCTCTCAGATCATATAGAAAACCTGAAAGCACATGTGCCCCATGTCCAATCATGTTAAAATAATGTGTCCCATGACTGTGGAATGTCTTGTGTATTGTAGAAGAGTGTAACCTCTCAGACACGAAGGGAGGGAGAAAATCATTAGAAAAGCCATTGGGTTTGGGAAATACAACGTAAACACACTTTTTCATAGTTTGTGACGAGGCCGGGAGTGTCCAGGGGATAGCACAACTTTGTAGACACCCCAAATGGTTCCAGCACCTACTTGGATAATATCAATTTATGCATATCCAGCGCCACTCCCCAAAAACTGACAGACCAAGTATTTTCACACAGTATGCTAACAACACAGAGAGAGCGCAAGACTCTTACTATTCATTTTTTTCGCAGGAAAAGGTGGATCTCGGAACTCTCTAATGTCTCTACAGAGTTTACTCTACACTGACTAGTGTAGTGAGTGACTACAGACGACGAGTCCAACTCCAAGTGAGGTCCACGAGGAGCGACGACGACGAGCAGCAGGCACAGGTAGCAGACTGTCCGTTGAGCCAGGACTCCAGACAGACTAGGGTGCGAGCAGCCAGATAGTCAGCGTGCAGCCCGAAATGGCCAATCACTGCATGGCTTCACATGAAGTCACACAGTGATGGGCCATAGAAAGTGCGGATGCGGCAGTGTGCCACCATAGGCACCACACACGTGCGGCACCCAATAATGGATTGCTACGTGGTGGACCATTGAGACCAACCAGTCCTGGCGCTACATGCAGCGCCAGGATTGGCTAGGGGGGTACAGATACCATTCGCCCTTTTCAACCCCGGTCGCTGCGGCCCTGGGGACGCTGTATGAAACAGCACCCCTTGGGTCTCTCTCTTAGGGGGAAGAAGTAGGGGCATGTTCGGGCTGAATAAAGCCCAAAAATGCACATGTGCAGTTTGAGCACTACTGCTGCAGCTGAGTGTGAACTGTCACTCAATCTGCAGCAGCCCAGCCCAGCCCCACTCCCTGGCGCTGCGCATTCCGATATTGTGTCAGGACTCGGCGTGAGGTGAGAACAGCAATGTCCTTACTGACTGACTGCAGTGCTGGCTGCTTTGCAGGCGCGGTGCGTCCATTGGAGCATAGGAGCATAGCCCCACTAAGCCTCGTGGCGTGCAGGAGAGATGACGGGGCAGGAGAGGTGATGGGGCAGGGTAGGTGACAGGGCATGAGAGGTGAGGGGGCATGAGCTAGAGCGGTAACCGGGCGGGAGCGGTGAAAGGACAAGAGCGGTGAAAGGACAGGAGCGGTGAACAGGACAGGAGCGGTGAACGGGACAGGAGCGGTTAATGGGGCAGAAGCAGTGAACAGGGCAGGAGCAGTGAACAGGGCAGGAGCAGTGAACAGGGCAGGAGCAGTGAACAGGGCAGGAGCAGTGAACGGGGCAGGAGCAGTGAACTGGGAAGGAGCAGTGAACGGGGAAGGAGCCGTGAACGGGGAAGGAGCCGTGAACGGGCAGGAGCAGTGATGGGCAGGTGATGTGACGGGCAGGTGACGTGACGGGCAGGTGACGTGACAGGGCAGGAGAGGAGAGGTGACCAGGCAGGAGAAGTGACCGGGCAGAAGTGACGTCAGGTGACGTGACGGGACAGGAGAGGTGACGGGGCAGGAGAGGTGACGGGGCAGGAGAGGTGACGGGGCAGGAAAAATGACAAAGCAGGAGAAGTGATGGGGCAGGAGTGGTGATTAGGCATGAGTAAGAGGGGTAACCGGGCAGGAGCGGTGAACGGGGCAGGAGTGGTGAACGGGGCAGGAGTAGTGAACGGGGCAGGAGTAGTGAACGGGGCAGGAGTAGTGAATGGGGCAGAAGCAGTGAACGGGGCAGAAGTGGCGGGGCAAGAGCAGTGAACGGGGCAGGAGCAGTGAACGGGGCAGAAGTGATGGGGTTCGAGAAGTGACAGGACATGAGAAGTGACGAGACAGGAAAAGGGACAGGGCAGGAGAGGCTACAGGGCAGGAGAGGTGTCAGGGAAGAAGAGGCGCCAGGGAAGGAGAGGTGACCGGGCAGGAGAAGTGATGGGCAGGAGAAGTGACGGGCAGGAGAGGTGATGGGGCAGGAGAGGTGATGGGGCAGGAGAGGTGATGGAGCTGGAGAGGTGATGGGGCAGGAGAGGTGACTGTGCATGAGCAGGAGCAATGACCGTGCAGGAGCTGGGAACGAACAGGAGCGTTGAACAGGGCAGGAGCGGTGAACAGGGCAGGAGCAGTCAACAGGGCAAGAGAAGTGACGGGCCAGGAGAAGTGACGGGCCAGGAGAAGGGAGGGGGCAGAGGAATTGACAAAGCAGGAGTGCTGATGGAGCATGAGCAGGAGTACTGATTGGACAGGAGCAGTGAAAGGGCAGGAGCAGGCGTTTCCCAGGGCGACTGGAAGGGTAGGGGGCCAGTTTAGTTTGGGGGGACCGGTTTTGTACAAGTGCAGGAGTTTTCTGCAAAGTTATTTGTATATTCAGCAGGGTTCGGTCAACAATACAGGTGCCAAGATAACTTTGGTGATCAATGTACCTGCTGGAGCGAGATGGGTGCATGTTTTGTCTAGTGGCTGTTTTACTCATCTAAGGTAGTGCAGAGGGGTAATATGCCTGCTGCAAAGAACATGTACCATGCAAATCAAAGAGCAATATGTTATGTGCATAGTTCAGTGAGTACTGCTTTGTGTTTACTTCCTGAATGAAAGGACACTTGAATACAAATGGCCTGGCAGTTCGGGCTGGGCTGTTCACATTGGGCGCAGGATCAAGACTGATTTGCATATGGCTGGGTCCAAACTGGAATGGCATGGTGAGCAAAAAACGATGGATTTAAGCCCAGATCTCTGAACAGGGGTGAATGTATAACATTGTTCTGCATTCTGTTCATCAATTGTTCTTTTTTCCTTTGTTACCCCGAGTGGGACGGGTATGCTCAGAGGTGAGTCCTGTGCTTTCTATGCCACTGGAGTTAAGCTATCCTGGCTGATGAGGGCTGAAAGCCTGAAACCGGTCCTAGGATGCTTGTTTTCAGTCCAGGGAGGACCTGGCCTGGCAGTTCGGCCTGGACGGTTCCCGTGGGGCACAGGGTCAAGACTGTTTTGCATATGGCTGGGTCCAATTTGGAATGGCATGGTGAGCAAAGAAACAATGGATTTAGGTCCAGATCTCTGTACTGGGGTGAATGTATGATATTGCTCTGCATTCTGTCCACCAGTTGTTCTTTTTGCTATATTATGGATGAGCAGCTAGCTGGCTGACATGAATATGAAGGAGCCTTTGGGGGTTTCTGTGAGTCTAGATTCTCTTGAAGAGTCCCATTCTCTTCTGAGCCCTGCTTAACACATGTGTACATGAGGAGCCCTGTATTCATTACCTCAATGTTTGAGTCAAAAAATAATCATGGATTTCTGAACAATGAGAGTAAAAGCATTAAGGTAACATTGTGTTCCTGCTTATATTTCACCCACTTCACATAAACCTGTATTCTCCTTGAGTGTTTGCTTTTTCCTGAATTAAACCTCAAATAAACATGTTTATCCATTGTTTTAAGTAAATAACGTTATAAGCTGTAACTGGTCAGTGAAATGCTAAACGTACAAAAAATTGGTATGTTTTGCTATTTCTAGCCACACCCCTGACTCCGCCCACTGATTCAATCTTCGGTTATTCCCACCCTCAGAGTCGCCGCCCACAGTTCCCCTACTTTTTTATCCCACTTCGACCACTGGGTAGGTTTTTGTATGGATGGTCTCTTGAAATAAAAAGGTTGATGCAATCCTCTTTCTGTTTGAAGGTGAAGTAAAAATGAGGGCATGAGATGTGTTTATAAAGCTGCTTTTCTCCAAGGGTATACAATGGCACTCCAGGAAAAATAGTCACACAAAGTCCAGACAAACAGAAAATATCTAGCGCTCCAGCGCCAAACTGGTAGAAAGAGAAATGCTGGGGGAAACAAATAGACTCAAATCAAATTGTCCGAGCATAAGCGCTGACGCGCGTTTGAAGTAACAAAAGGATACTGCCTCACTTGGGCTACAGAAAAATATGGCATGGACTACTCCTATAGCGGAGTATCAACAGGGAAGGCGGGGCGTCCCCCGCTGATGTAGGCTACACGTAAAGCCGCGGTAGAAGAACCGCCAGCACGAGAGCCAAATCAAGAAAGAAGAAATACACTCATAAAAATGTGCGCGAACTCGCTACAAAACTGCGACGAGTAGAATGTCGGAAAATAGCAGTGTGAAACACACACGCTATTAGAGGAGGGGAGGGAAGGTCCGTGGATATGAGGAGGGAGAAATGCGAGGATACACAGCGCGACCTCGCGCTGTCAGGAGAGAGGTCGAAAGTTATAGCGCATAAAATGCCTCAGAAGCAGGCAGGACGAGAAACTGGCAATGGAGGAATACACGATGTCGCCAAGGTCAAAAATGCTCCGAATGTAGGAGCAGAAATCTCACAGGAATCCAAAACAAGGAGAGCAGGGCAGAAACATCCAAGGTGGAAAGCCAAGCAGTGAGTTACTGCAGCTGCTGACTTAAATCCTCCCTATCACCTGACCAGTCCATAGCAGAATGGGAGAGTGCACAACCCCCTTTTTCCTCTAGGTTTACTGGGAGATGTAGTTTGAGTATGATACATGAAGCCCGACTTCTGACAAAAAGATACTGAGGTCAACAAAAAAGCGACTAATAATGGCAAAGGATCACTGGAAAACCTCGCTATTAAACAACCTCTGGTATTAACTAAGCAACCTTTCAAACTCATTCCGGCCAGGTTTGATGTCAATATATTTCTCAAAGTATACACTACGGGGCAAAACTACAAGGAAGTGTCGCAGGGTGCCACCGCAAGCCCATTGGCTGTGCATCGCTGCGGCACTTCTGAAGCACAGGGAAGCTACATATCTACAAGAATATGTTGGAGTGCTGAAACTTTCAAAACACTCACCCCCGTCACAGATCTGGGTTGAATCCATTATCATTCTTTAGCTCACTTTGCCACCCTAGTTCAGACACAGCTATATGCAAATCAGTCTTGACCCTGTGCCTCATGGGAACAGTCCAGCCCGAATTGCCAAGCCATGTCTTCCCTGGACCAGAAACAAGCATCTTGGGACCCCTTTTGGGGTAACTCTCTTCATCAGCCATGCTAGTTTCAATCCAGTGGCAAAGTGAGCAAGGGACCCACATCTGGCCATACCCTGCCAACTTCGGGTGAACCAAGCAGACACAAGGAGATGACGGATGGAGTGCTGAAACTTTTCAAACACTCACCCCCAGTCACAGATCTGGGTTGAATCCATCATCATTCTTTAGTTCACTTCGGCACCACAGTTCAAACACACCTATATGCAAATCAGTCTTGACCCTGTGCCTCATGGGAACAGTCCCGCCCGAACTGCCAAGCCATGTCTTCCCTGGACTGGAAACAAGCATCCTGGGACAGGTTTTGGGTTAACATCCCTCATCAGCCAGGCTAGCTTGAATCCAATGGCAAAGTGAGCAAGGGACCCACGTTTGGGCATACCCTGCCAACTTAGGGCAAACAAAGCAAACACAAGGAGATGATGGACGGTCTGTTGAAACCTTTCAAACATTCGCCCCCGTCACAGATCTGGATTGAATCCATCAACATTATTTAGCTCAAATCCCCAACTCAGTTCAGACACAGCTATTTGCAAACAGTCTTGACCCTAAGCCTCATGGGAACAGTCCAACCCGAACTGCCAAGCCATGTCTTCCCTGGACGGGAAACAAGCATCCTGGGACCCTTTTTGGGGTAACTCTCTTCATTAGCCAGGCTACTTTCAACCCAGTGGCAAAGTGAGCAAGGTACCCACATCTGGGCATACCCTGCCAACTTCGGGTGAACCAAGCAGACACAAGGAGATGACGGATGGAGTGCTGAAACTTTTCAAACACTCACCCCCAGTCACAGATATGGGTTGAATCCATCATCATTCTTTAGTTCAATTCGGCACCACAGTTCAAACACGGGGTAACATCCCTCATCATCTAGGCTAGCTTGAATCCAGTGGCAAAGTGAGCAAGGGACCCACGTTTGGGCATACCCTGCCAACTTAGGGCAAAAAAAGCAAACACAAGGAGATGATGGACGGAGTGCTGAAACCTTTCAAACATTCACCCGCAGTCACAGATCTGGGTTGAATCCATCATCATTCTTTAGCTCACTTCGCCAACCCAGTTCAGACACAGCTATATTCAAATCAGTCTTGACCCTGTGCCTCTTGGGAACAGTCCAGCCCAAACTGCCAAGCCGAATCTTCCCTGGACTGGAAACAAGAATCCTGGGATTGGTTTCGGGGTAACACCCCTCATCAGCCGGGCTAGTTTGAATACAGTGACAAAGGGAGCAAGGGACCCACGTCTGGCCATACCCTGCTAACTTAGGACAAACAAAGCAAACACAAGGAGATGATGGACGGATTGCCTAAACTTCTCAAGCACTCACCCCCAGTCACAGATCTGTGTTGAATCCATCATCATTCTTTAACTCACTTCGCCATCCCAGTACAGACACAGCTATTCTAACTGGACTTGCACCTAAAGTGAACCAACCACACCATAATCCTACCAAAGCCTCCCCTGCAATTTCCCCTCTCATACTCCCTGACAACCCTTTTCAGTTCTCTGGCGGCAGCACGAACATAGCAAACACAAGGAGATGATGGACGGAGTGCATAAAGATTTCAAACGCTCACTCCCAGTCACAGATCTGGGTTGAATCCTTCATCATTCTTAGCTCACTTCGCCACCCCAGTTCAGACACAGCTATATGTAAATCAGTCTTGACCCTGTGCCTCATGGCAAAAGTCCAGCCCAAACTGCCAAGTCATGTATTCCTTGGACCGGAAACAGGCATCTGGGGACCAGCTTCAGGGTAACACCACTCCTCAACCAGGCTAGCTTGAATCCAGTGGCAAAGTAAGCAAGGGACCAAAGTCTGGGCATACCCTGTCAACTTAGGGCGAACAAAGCAAACATAAGGAGATGATGGACGGAGTGCTGAAACTTTTTAAACACTCACCCTCAGTCACAGATCTGGGTTGAAGCCATCGTCATTCTTTAGTTCACTTCACCACCTCAGTTCAGACCCAGCTATATGCAAATCAGTCTTGACCTTGTGCCTAATTTGAACAGTTCAGCTGGAACTGCCAAGCCAGGTCTTCCCTGAACTGGAAACAAGCATCCTGGAACAAGTTTCGGGGTAACAATCCTCATCAGCCAGGGTAGCTTGAATCCAGTGCAAAATGAGCAAGGGACCCACTTCTGGGCATACCCTGCCAACTTAGGAAAAACAAAACAAACACAAGGAGATGATGGACGGAGCGCTGAAACTTTTCTAACATTCACCCCCAGTCACAGATCTGGTTTTAATCAATCATCATTTTTTAGCTCACTTCGCCACCTCAGTTCAGACCCAGCAATATGCAAATCAATATTGACCATGTGCCTCATGGGAACAGTGAAGTCCGAACTGCCAAGCCATGTCTTCCCTGCACTGGAAACAAGCATCCTGAGACCGATTTCGTGGTAGCACCCTTCATCAGCCAGGCTAGCTTGAATCCAGTGGCACAGTGAGCAAGGGACCCACGTCTGGAGATACCCTGCCAACTTGGTGTGAAAAAAGCAAACATAAGGAGATGATGGATGGAGTGCTAAAATGTTTCAAAAACTCACCCCCAATCAACGATCTGGGTTGAGTCCATCATCATTCTTTAGCTCACTTCGGCACCCCAGCTTAGACACAGCTATATGCAAATCAGTCGACCCTATGCCTCAACAGGCTTGACCATATCATGACAGCCTCAACCTCTAGGCTATGTCATTCCCTTCTATATCCTCCATTTACTGAGGGTAACCAAAAAGTTACTGAGGTCAACAAAAAAAGACTAATACGGCAAAGGATCGCTGGAAAACCTTGCTATTAAACATCTGGTATTAACTCAGCAACATTTCAAACTCATTCCGCCCAGCTTTGATGTCAATATATTTCTCACAGTATACACCACGTGGCAGATCTACAAGGAAGTGTTGCAGCGTGCCACCGCAAGTCCATTGACTACGCATCGCTGCAGCACTTCCGAAGCACAGGGATGCTACATAGCTACAAGAATATGTCAAATCTCTGTGCTTTCCTCTGCGCTGGGGCACAAACTGCAGCCATGTGTTGACGCAGGCACCCTTTCACCATGGTGCAAGGACGTCTCAACGTGGGGACATTGTTTTTGTGCAGGAAGGGGCACCTTCCTGCACAAAAACAATCTCTACAGGCATTTACCTCTTTCAATGTGAGCTGTAGAATGCAGCACGCATTGAAAGAGGAAAGAACACGGGGAAATGAAAACATTTCTCCTTGTTGCACCTCGCTATGCCACCTCTAGGGTGGTGCAGCATTCACACGCATCTCCAGATTTACGATTTCTCGTAAATCTGGAGTTGTGTCTTGTTCCATGGTTGTTGCGTGGGAGCACCCACATCAATACCCATGGAACGCTCCTTCAATGCAAAGTGCTGCGTGTGAAGTGGCTGTATTTATAAGGAGAGGGAAAAGTCATGCAGGGAGGCTTTTCTTGTCCTTGTAAATATGGAGGAGCCCCCTGCGCCAGCAGTACAGCAGGAAACGTGACGTACTGGTGGTGTAGGGGGCTTGTAAATCTGCTCCTCCATCTGTAATCTTACTTCTAAGTCCAGCAATGCATGAATAGACATTATTAATAAAACGGCATTCCTGTACTTCCATGCAAGACAAAATTATTATTTGTCAATTAATTGCAATTCGAATTGGATCTGTTTAAGGTGTATAGGTTACTTTCTTAAGAGACCTATGTCTTAAGTTTTGCAGTGGGATACATTTTGTATCTGGATTTTAAAAATGGAAAAGTCAGTACACAGTACTAGGGAAACTAAAGTATTTTTATTTGTCTCACAGTTGCAGCTTCTGAAAGTTGGCATGTAGATACAATACTCCTTCTAATGAATAACAAAACGTAACTACTATTTATTAACTACTTTTATGAAAAGAAGTTGAAATAAAAAAAAAATTCTTATAGTGAGACAAGAAAATTCAGTAAATCTGGTTGTTAGCACATTGTACACTCCGATAAAGTGACTCGAGGCCAGGGGCGTTGTGAACAGAATCCCCCCTCCACCATCACCTGTCCGCTTTAGCAGCTACAGCGTGGGTCGAGCTCATGGTGGACCTCTACTGTCTGCAACTTGGCAGACAAAGGCTCATAATTAACATAAAGCGGTGGATGGAAGAATGTTTGGATGGATCGATGGGTGGATTGATCCATAGGAAAATGGCTGGATGGGTGGAGGGATGAGTGAATGGGTCAATGAATGGATGTGTGAGTGAATGGGTGGATGGATGGGTGAGTGGATGGGTGGATGGATGGGTTAGTGGATGGGAGGCTGTATGGATGGGTGAAAGAATGAATGGATAAACCCAAACTTAAAAAAAGAATGAATGGATGAATGAATAAATGGATGAAATGTTAAATGACGGAGTAAAAGGGTAAATGAATGAGTAGATTGAGGGATGTGTGAAAGGTTGGATAGATGAGTGAAAGGCTGGATTGATGAATGGGTAGGCCAATGGAAGAAGTGTCAGAGTGTAAGGGTGGATGGATAAATGGATGGATGAATGGATAAGTGTAAGGGTGGACCGATGGATAGGGTTGAATACAGATGGGCGGACAGCTGGCACCAATCGGGGGGTGGCGGGCAGGGAACGGGGGTGGGTTTAAGGAGATTACAAATAATTAAAAAAATAATAACAAAACAAAACCTTACCGTACCGGCCGCGTTTCTCCTCTGTCTCTCTTCCTCGTCGCTCAGCACCACCGGCACAGAAGAGAAAGCACACCAAGGCTCCCTAAGCCACAGCTTTCCAAACTATGTGGCGCAACACATTACTGTGTCGCAACCCACATGCAGGTGTGCCGCATCGGCAGAGTGGAGCTGCAGGGGCTCTTAAGGCGCAAGCAACAACAAAGCCGTTTAACATGCACAAGGTGTTTAACGACCTGTGAAGTGCTCGGGTGCGGCCGTGAGCGGGCCTGGGAAGTGTCTCATCCCGGGCTGCCACACGAGGGGGGGAAGAGGGGGAGAGAGGGGGGCTGAAGCCCTTTGAGGCCAAAGGGTGTAAGGGCGCCTGTCTACATCCCATCACACACCCACTCGACAAAGGAAAACAAATGGACCAAATGGTGCCTTTTACAACAAGAATTGTCCATGCACTTTTCAAGTCTTCAAAAACAGCTTTTTTCAGTAGTTAAAATAATGTGTGTTTGCAGTGTGAAACTGCCTACACCCGGAAAACTGTGTTCGTTTTTCGCTCCTCTTGCATTCAGTTTTACCGCCTGCCTCTTTTGATATATTATCTGCTTTATTTGATGAAAGCATGAAACTTTACTGATTTCACACTTTTCAGCAGTTAGCAGAGATGTCTATCAGATTAGATCAATCTTGCTGGTTGAGAGACCAGAGACGGAGAACACTGCTGTAAGAGAATCTGTTCTCAGGTAGCTGTTGTGTGTTCTTAACAAGCTAGTAAAATCTACCAATATAGAACATAAGATGGCTCCACTTTATCGATGAAACAACCGTCTCAGCAGTAAGGCAGATCATTCTGCAATTGACCGATTATTCAATATCATCACTGTGTCCTCAAATTATTAATCGACTATCATCTTGAAATATATTTAAGCACACAAATTTTGTTCCAAAATATCAGTTTGCCATGTTTAGTAAATTATTATCCTTAAAAAAATACCTTGTAATTTTTCTAAATTATACATCCTTTTTTGTCGCCCTATAACAATTTTTCATTTTTAGTAAATTAATGTGTTTGTTTCCAAATATTTGTCCTTGAGTTTCTGAAAGTACCTTATGTTGTCCGCAATTATCAGCTTGACCACAAACACTCTTGCAATGTCAGTAAATAAATATATATGCTGTTCATACCAGACAGAGAGGGAGTGAGACAGAGAGGGAGGGAGGTAGACAGAGGGAGGGAGACAGTCGGAGGGAGAGGGAGGGAGACCGAGAGGGAGTGAGACAGAGAGGGAGGGAGGGAGACAGTCGGAGGGAGTGAGACAGAGAGGGAGTGAGACAGAGAGGGAGAGAGACAGAGGGAGGGAGAGAGACAGAGGGAGGGAGACAGTCGGAAGGAGAGGGAGGGAGACAGAGGGAGGAAGACAGAGGGGGAGGAAGACAGAGAAGGAGTGAGACAGAGGGAGGGAGACAGAGAGGGAGGGAGACAGAGAGGGAGGGAGGTAGGTAGACAGAGGGAGGGAGACAGTCGGAGGGAGAGGGAGGGAGACAGAGGGAGTGAGACAGAGGGAGGGAGGGAGACAGTCGGAGGGAGTGAGACAGAGGGAGTGAGACAGAGAGGGAGGGAGGGAGAGAGACAGAGGCAGGGAGACAGTCGGAATGAGGGGGAGGGAGACAGTTGGAAGGAGAGGGAGTGAGACAGAGGGAGGAAGACAGAGTGAGGAAGACAGAGAGGGAGGAAGACAGAGAGGGAGGGAGACAGAAGGAGTGAGACAGAGAAGGAGTGAGACAGAGAAGGAGTGAGACAGAGAGGGGTTGAGGGAGGGAGGGAGGGCGACAGTCGGAGGGGGACAGATGGAGGGAGACAGATGGAGGGAAAGGTCACCTCCGCCACTGATTCTCTCACTGGTACCCTTTAACAGTGCCCCTCAAGTCTCTGTGTGTGGGGAGTGTGTGGGGTGTGTCTGTGTGGTTGGTGTGTGTGTGGGGGTGTGAGGTTGAGTGTGTGGGGGGGGTTGTGTGTGTGTGTGTGTGTGGGAGATGTGTGTGTGGGGTGGTGTGTCTGTGGGGTGGGGTGTGTGTGGGGTTGTGTGTGGGGTGGGGTGTGTGATGTGTGAGGGGTGTGGGGCCTGAACCCACCATAGGTGGTTCAGGCTCACTCGCTGCGCTTCCTCGTGTTACCGTGTCCCTGAAATGTTTTTCACAAAAGGGTGTGTCACCAACATGAAAAGTTTGGAAAGCTGTGCCCTAAGCCAATGACACCGCTGCAATGCTGTGTTGTGATTGGTAAGCACCCAGGCTCCCCTAAGCCAATCACAAACGCTTGATCTGAGCGCAGTGATTTGGCGCTCTGCCTGGGAATGGGAGCCTCTGCATGTTACAGCCTGGGTGGAGAACATGGTAAGTGCGCATGAATGTTTGGCCGGCCAAACATTCATGCGCACCTGCAAAGTGTGCTCGCCACTCCCCCATCTCCTGTGTTAGAGCAGCCCTGCCCCACCCTGCAGAGATGCTGCAGCAGGACAAAATAAAATGATAGTAACCTTGAGTTATTATAATGTTATTTTTCCTTTATTTCGCTGCTGCACAGCAGTGGGGCGACGCTCTTCCGCCACTGGCGGACAGGTGGGCAGAATGGTGAAAGACTGAGTGATGGATGAAAGATTGAATAGATGACAGAGTGTAAAAGTGAAATTGAGGATATTAATGGGTGGATGAATGAATAGATACCTGGATGGAGGAGACAAGTGTGTTTTTCTGCGGAGGGTGGGTATCACTTGCTTCGTTTGCCTGGTGCTTTGGTCAAAGTGGGGGGTATTTTAAGTTTCTTGTAACTCCCTTGCTCGAGGCAACCCTGTAGAATAGGAATGCTCTTGATTATAATGAAATTATTAAGCAAGCAATGTTTCAAACATTTTCTTCTTCAACACACGTATCAAAAGAATCTGTGACTTGATGACATTGCAGGGCTCTAACCAAATTACAGCATGTCACCCACATCTCAAGACAAGCTTTTTCAGTCCAAAATAAGACGTGTTGAGTGCGTTTCTTCGGGTGCCTGGTTCCCAGCGCTGCAGTCTCAGGCATTGCCTGTTCATCTCAGTGTAAACACAAAAATACATGACGAGCCGTTCAATTAGTGACTCATAGCGCCCCGGGCTCCCTCTAATAACTATAATTACTGTTCATTAAAAAACGGATACTGTTGTTGAAGGCCTCGCTGGGCCTGGCAGACCTCCTGGCGAAGGCATAACTCTAGCGTGGCACCTGAACCTCAAAGTGATGGGAAATCGGGAGGCCTAAAATCGACAGCGCTGGAGGTGAAGTGGAGTTAATGGCAAATGTCTAGCTTCCTGTCACGTGAACATTTTATTTCTAGGCAAGCTGAATTTACAGTGCTGTCTAACACATTGAGTATTCTTAACAAGCCCCTTCCGCTGTCAGTAGGTCATTTTTTCCCATATTAAAAGGGACGCACCAGCGGCACAAGGGGCTTGTAAACAAGCCCCTTCTGTAGGTAGAAATAATTGTGGAATTATTTAACGAGTATCATATTCAAGATTAACCTGCATTGTGCTAAATATTCGTGATACAGTGAAGGTGCAATCCTCAACACCTGGATACAGACCTTTTTGTTGCGCCTAATTAGCTTCAGGTATTCCTGAAAGTATTTAACTTGATTGGCCAGGCACAGACTGGGAAATTTCGCTTCACGATACCTGAAATTTCCACTAAGCAAAGCGCTAACATTCTGCAGTCCCATCAGTCATTTAAGGACATCAAGGTGGAGATTTACAAAAAATTCACGCAGCACAGCCTCTTCGGAGATATGTCTCTCACCTCCCCTTTCCCTTGCAATGGCGCTGATTACAGCTGCCGTGCACCAAGCACACACCTTAGCGCCATAGCGCTAGGGTGTGCGCATTAGTCTAGCATAGGTTTTGTACAGAAAGGGTACCCCTCCTGTAAAAAATACGATGCCCAGACACAAAGCAAAGTTTTTCCCACGTTGTATGCGTGCTGCACAGCGCAGCATGCATGCAAAGTCAAACAAGCCTTGGAAATGCAATAGGGCTCGCATTAGGAAAGTTTGAGCTATTGGTCTTATAAATATATATTTTTTTATTTATGTGTTATTTTTTAAAATAGCTAAATTAATAGCTTTGTCATTTACAATGACAATAGTTATAACTTTCGCAAATGTGACAACTATAGCATTTGTAATGCAACATGTTTTGTATTTACGTGACTTAGATGTATTGATATTACAAATAACAATGGCTTTTAATTTTTTTAAATAATTAATACTTAAATAATTTATTTAATTTGTAATGGCAATAGCTTAAACTTTTGTAAATAACTTTTGTGAAGATTATGTTCACTGTTTTTTATTGTGACGAAAATCCAAGAACAGAAGTGAAATATTAACATTTTTTTGTGATTTGTAATAAAGCGTGAAAGCTAGAAAACAGCTTGAAACATTGAAAGAACATATTTGAACCAGTGATGCTGTGGTTGCGCTGAGTGATGCTGTGGTTGCGCTGAGTGATGCTGTGGTGGTGCTGAGTGATGCTGTAGTGGTGCTGAGTGATGCTGTGGTGGTGCTGAGTGATGCTGTGGTGGTGCTGAGTGATGCTGTGGTTGCGCTGAGTGAAGCTGTGGTTGCGCTGAGTTGTGTGTGCATCGGTGAAGCTTAGTGGGTGCATTGGTGGAGCTGTGTGGTGGGTGCATTGGTGGAGCTTAGTTGGAGCATCGGTGGAGCTGTGTGGTGGGTGCATCAGTGGAGCTGTGTGGTGGGTGCATCAGTGGAGCTGTGTGGTGGGTGCATCGGTGGAGCTGTGTCGGTGGAGCTGGGTGGTGGGTGCATCGGTGGAGCTGGGTGGTGGGTGCATCGGTGGAGCTGTGTAGGTGGATCTGTGTGGAGGGTGCATCGGTGGAGCTGGGTGGTGGGTGCATCAGTGGAGCTGTGTGGTGGGTGCATCGGTGGAGCTGTGTGGTGGGTGCATCGGTGGAGCTTAGTGGGTGCATTGGTGGAGCTGTGTGGTGGTTGCATCGGTGGAGCTTAGTTGGTGCAACGGTGGAGCTGGGTGGTGGGTGCATCGGTAGAGCTGTGTGGTGGGTGCATCGGTTGAGCTGTGTGGTGGGTGCCTCGGCGGAGCTGTGTGGTGGGTGCATCGGTGGAGCTGTGTGGTGGGTGCATCAGTGGAACTGTGTGGTGGGTGCATCGGTGGAGCTGTGTCGGCGGAGCTGGGTGGTGGGTGCATCGGTGGAGCTGGGTGGTGGGTGCATCGGTGGAGCTGGGTGGTGGGTGCATCGGTGGAGCTGTGTAGGTGGATCTGTGTGGTGGGTGCATCGGTGGAGCTGGGTGGTGGGTGCATCGGTGGAGCTGGGTGGTGGGTGCATCGGTGGAGCTGTGTAGGTGGATCTGTGTGGTGGGTGCATCGGTGGAGCTGGGTGGTGGGTGCATCAGTGGAGCTGTGTGGTGGGTGCATCGGTGGAGCTGTGTGGTGGGTGCATCGGTGGAGCTGAGTGGGTGCATTGGTGGAGCTGTGTGGTGGGTGCATCGGTGGAGCTTAGTTGGTGCATCGGTGGAGCAGTGTGGTGGGTGCATCGGTAGAGCTGTGTGGTGGGTGCATCGGTTGAGCTGTGTGGTGGGTGCCTCGGCGGAGCTGTGTGGTGGGTGCATCGGTGGAGCTGTGTGGTGGGTGCATAGGTCTCGCAGCATTAAAGTTTGAGTTACTGGCATTGTAAATGACAATGCTTTGCATAAATTTTTTTTTTTTATTTGCAATTGGTATATAAACATTGTTTGTGAATGGTTAGGTGATGTGGTGGTGTCCCCGAATGATGTGGTGGTGTCCCCGAGTGATGTGGTGGTGTTCCCGAGTGATGTGGTGGTGTCCCCGAGTGATGTGGTGGTGTTCCTGAGTGATGTGGTGTGTGAGGGCAAGGGTGTGAGGGTGAGAGGGTTGTGAGGGTGAGGGGTGTGAGGCTGTAAGGGGGAGTGAGCGTGTGTGAGGGTGAGGGGGTGTTAGAGTGACGGGGTGAGGGTGAGGGTGAGGGGGGGAAGAGACATGCGCTGTTTTAACCTAAGCCAATACATCTCCGTAAAGAGTGCCCCACCCCACACTTAAATGTAAGTAAAAGTTCAAAGCATCGAGTGAAAAATTGGTCTTGCTTTTTTTTTTTATTTCATTTTTACTGGTAGCATATTTGCTTTGGTTAAATGCGGACCCAGGGACTATTTTAAGATGTTCTTATATGCAAATGAGTCGTTTGAATGTGGTGCAGCATAGGTAGTACATTATATGACCATCGTTGGTAGCCATGGGATAAGCAGGTGGCCAGCTAAATGGTAACGCTTTCAGATTTCCTTTACCCTAATGATAATGAAGTGCGATGGCCTTTTAGCAAAATAAGAGGTGAAATAATTAGATGGTAGTACTGTCCCCACTAAAGTCTGAAAGTACTAAGTCCAGACCAAACTTTTAAACATTTTTGACATTTGCACCGTAGGGCCTGTATTTTAATCGAGACATGACATTTCATTAATGGCTCCCCTGTTTCCTCAGTGTATTTAGGGCTGGCAATAGCCATCATTCTTTAGGGGGAATCACATTTCCTAGTGCTTTTTTGCTAGCCTGCTGTTTCTCTGCTTAGTCTGTTGTGAAAACAATACTTCAAAACGTCAAAAACATTCAGTGATTATGTATACAAAAATGCCTCGGCCTTCTGCTAAAACATTTTACTAGACGCAATCAAATAACATCAGCCCATTATATAAACAGCTCACTGCAAAATTCCCCCAAAAATAAGCTGCAGTTGCACCGAGATAATACCTGCTTTGAACTAGCCATAAACTGACACACAGGCACTGTATATTAAACTAATACAAATATTTAAGTGAACATGAAAATTATATTCACAGGGAAGGAGTGAACATTCTTCAATTAAAAGCATAGTCCTGGGAGGAGAATCACATTAAAGCAATTGTAAAAATTAATTTTCCAAGTGGATTATCCCAAAATGAGTCATGACAAGGTTTTGATTAACATATTCTACTCTGCACAGAGCCACAACAGCAACAAAGGTGGAAAATCTCCTTAATTTCCCATTGAGGGAGGAGACAGAGCTGTACCAGAAAGTCAAAATTAAATAGGAAAGCCATTTAAAAAAAAAATCGAGAACGGGAGGGCTTGTTTTATCTAAGAAAACATACTATTTGGCGATGTGTTTTATATCCATTGTGACGTAAATGTCAATTTTAGGTCCAATGATAATTACATTTTTATGCTTTGTGCCACAGCAAGCCTCTGTCATTTATATATAACAACAGATGGGTACTGTTGGTAACAGGGATGTTGACCTCCCCGTAGCTCACAGTTACCCATCTATAATTCTATGCACTGGGCGTGGCTCTTATATTTTAATTCCAGTAATTCACTGCTATCCCACAACAACAGGGGGTCACAGATCAACTGTTGCTGTGTCACAAAGGAATTACAGGGTTGTTTTTTACCTGGCGCTCTGAATGACATCATAGGCAACTCGAGCTTTACTCTAGTCTAACTGATACCACCCAGAACCGATAGGCAAAAAAACATTAGCATAATTCATTGTTACCCATTTATAATACTATATGCAGTATTTCGAAGGTTTAAACTTCCACTAGCCCAACAGCAAGTTTTGCAAATGGATTCTTATGCAGAGAGGGTGTAGGCAGCAGAGTATAGTCTACTGAATACAGAGAACAAAATACACCGAATTCAGAAGAGCTATCCACAATAATGTATCTATTGTTTTATAATATACAATCATTGTGCTCATGCTAGAACTTGTTGACTAGATGTGCCAAATTATAATCTGCAACAACACTTCGTTCAACAACTGTATAATTAACGTTCTCCGAAATTAAAGTAAATCATCACAGTATTTGAGGTTCTTGAAATCGCCGTTGACCGCAGCATAAACAAGAGGGTAAACACAATGGATACATTGAAAGGGACTGGGCAGCAGGAGCTACGAACAGGACGAAAGTAATAATGTCTAGAAAAGAAATTGCAGTAAATTAGAAAGCACGAAAGACTCTGTATAACTGAATGAGAAGACGATAAGGGGGATGCCTAAAATGCGACAGGTGAATGTAGAAACAGGGGGGAGGATTAAAAGGGAGGAGCATGAATAAAAAGACACAAGTGAAAAGAAGTGTAAGTGAAACAAGTTTAAAAGCAGCAAAGACGTCTGGTTACTTGTCATGCCTTCGCTGCGCCGGGATGCGAGTCACGGCCAAAAGTGAAGTAAATAATTACAAGGGAGGAAGGGTGCCGAGACGCATGGGGAGCAGCAGGCCGTGCAGTGAATAATATGGGGAGGAGAAATGCCGGCCTGAGGCAGAGCACATGCTGAGAAGCTTGTGGGAGGGGGGCTGGGCTGCCTTTGATGTGGTAATGCGAGGCAGGCAGGCAGGCGGCTGGTGGCATTGTGCACGCGCTTTTTAGGGCTTGCGCTTGCGCAATGACCTAAAAAGCACATGCACTTCATGGAATCGCCAGTGGAATCGTGCTTGGTTAAACGTTGTTTAAGCCCCTATAGAGCTTCGCCAGCTGTGCACACGCGCACAGCAGGCGAGCCCTAAAAAGGAAGGAGAAATTAAAGCCTTTCTCCTTCCGTGCACCTAGTTGAAAATGGCGCAGTTTTCTCACGCCAAACCTAATCTACTTTATTAAGTAAATTGAGTTTAGCGTGAGAAACCTTGGGTGGTTGCATGGGAACTCCCAAGTTCCACCCGTACGTCCCCATGGTGGAAGTAATGCGAAGCGGAGCTATGTGCTGTTTTTCATTACTGTTATTTCCAGAACTAAATGAGTTTAGCCCTAGAAAGTAAAAAGGAAAAATTGATTTTGCGCTGATTTGTGTCACTTTTGTGACACAAACACGGTGCAAAATCTTAAAAAATCAGACACCAACTTTTCAGGATATTCTCCAGAATGCCCAAAGTTTTAAATGGGGGGTCCTGTCCAGGCTCAGACAAGGCTGTAATTAACAAGCATTGGCATAGCCAATAGGTCTCGCCTTTGGGACATTATAAGTGTTTAGTTATCCAGCACAATATCCTTGGTGCAATAACATCAACTGTTGCATGATTAAACACTTATAAGGTACAATGTTTAGCCATGCAACAGCCGATGTTGTTGTAACAAGGATATTGTGCTGCAAAACTAAATACTTATAAGGTCCCAAAAGCGAGACCTATTGGCTATGCCAATGCTTGTTTTACTTGAGGCAAGGATGCAAGAAGGAAATGCAGGACTGTAGACAATTCCTGGGTAGTCCTCACCCCCCCTCCCCCACACAACTATATAGCAAGGACGGAAGGTAAATGTTGGAGAGGTTTTCCAAAGCGCCAATTACAACAGCCTTATGTTACTTTCAGCTTTCAAAGACAAGCAATGACTCTAGTCCTCATCTCCCATCCTTGTCAGTTTAATTACTTTTAACGCAAACATTGCTTTAACAATAATCACTATCAATTTATCTCAAGACAGACCAATACCTGGGGATACAATGTCGCACATAAATGATTGAGGAAGGAAAACTAATTTCTTAAAATAAGAAAATATATGTAAAGCAGCCACTCAAATTTAGAAAGTTGATTGCTGCCTCGAATATCCAGCAGGTAGCAGATGTCGACATCAGACTGTGTCTGCTACACAGAGCTTCCATTGCCACCTCGAGTGGGAGACATCTTTACTTATACTGAGCACCTTTAAACAAGTCAGATCCTAATGTAAATATACTCACTTACATAACTTGTTTTAAATAAAGTTTAGAGGGAGTGTAACATGCAAGACTCCCATTGTTTCGTATTTATGTCCAGCAGAGCTACAGTTTAATTTATTGCCAGCCTTCAGTAGTTCAATTTCTAATCTTCATTCAACAAATGTCATAAAACGACTACATGTACAAATAAATATGGTTAAAATTACAATTTTCCACTCAAATCCACAGGCGTACGCCATTGCGAATGGTCTAGCAGAGTAACAGAGTTGCATCATATGTATAACTCTTCATATTGTTTCCTGATTATGGTAATCTTAATAAAGTCTAGCGCTGCATAACAGATCTCTAGTGTAGAGAGTTATCGCAAAAATGTCAATCCCAACTGGTGCGGTCTCATGTTTGATCGACACAAAACAGGGACCAGGAAGGAGGACCGAGGTGCAGAGTGTAGCCGCAAAACAATATGAAATGCTTTGTGCTCTGTTTCGAGGTATTACGGCAACAGTGCCAGACACTTTGCAATGGAAAGGCAGCATTAATTAAGTGCGCTGTATTCAATCTAAAATGGGAGAGATTAAAAAACAAGCGTACGCCTAGCGTGATCGCAAAAAAAAATAACCCCGAGTGGTGACTCGAGTGGTGCGCACGAGCGTCACCACAAGTGCTATCTTGCCGGACACCAGCTTGCTATTACGCGCATGCACACGCGCTCTTGTGTGCTTTCTAGTAAGATGGTCACTGGGAAAGTAGCACTTTTAAAAGCAGTTACTAAATGTCTCGGCCAGACCAGAGCAAGCGCTAGATCAGGCCGAGACCTAAAAACGGACTTTGAAACGCGTCCTTTCTGGGCCCTGTAATCAATAATCATGCCCTGAACACTAAGGCTAACTGATGTCAGTGACATTTCTTCACGTTTCACTTGATTTGGTATTTCAGAAAGATGTGGCGAGAAAAGGGTGTGTCTAACAAAATGAGAGATTACATAGGAAAGTGGCATGAAGTGGAGAACCGCAGTCTTTGTGATACTCTGACGTCCATCGCCTCTTCCACGGATCTTTGTAATGTTTAAGTCACAGTCTCACATTCCTAGAATTGGAACAGTTTAATTTCTAATTATTCACAACAGTATAATTGCTGTTGCACATTTATTTGGTACTGCTAACATGCATTGGCAAAGCCAATTAGTTTGGCTTGTTTTAGGTGCATGTCTTCATTTTTGTGCGACATGTCTAAATGCAATAACAGAAAACTAAGAGAGAAGCCTATCTATACTGATAAGGTGGCATGCTGTGTGGAGCATGGTATTCTAGATTATGTTTTAAACCAAGCTCTTCATTTGTAACGGATTTCTAGTTATTCATCAATGAGCACAATCTTGTACAGACCAATACCCCACCTTTTTCATCCCACTCAAAGCACTGAGAATGCCAGTCCCCTGGAGCCAAAGCAACTGAAGTTGTAGGGGTAGAAGCAGGTATGTATCTTCACAAGTAGGTGTCAGTGTATGGGGTGGAACACCCTGCCCCAGAAATTAGATTTGGGAAAGTTGACTGTCATCAGCCTGGTCAGGTCATGTCCTTTCCTTAACCATCGCTAATTATAGTGAGCTTTTTCAGTGTTTGTTTGCGCAATGAGGGTTTGACTGCAGGCAGGGCACGGGGCGGCTAGGCACAGGCCCCATTTTGTTTTTTAAGATTATGTGCTGTGCCACAGGTCTCTGTCTGCCACTTAAAGTGGATGGTTGATCTCCTTGGGACCAGTCATGCCAGTGCTAAAGCCGGGGTGGGAGCTGCATGCCATGTGATAGATATTGAAACACTGCTCTGTACTACAGCAATTTCAAGTCGAATCTCACTGCAGAAGCACATGTTTTATTGTGCTGTATCTATAAAAGCAAAATCAGTTCTGTACCCCAGTTATCTACTGTGGTGCCTCAGCCAGTAGCGGCTGGCGAGTTGACAGAGTGGCAGGGCGAGGGGGAGGTGGGGAACGGGGATGGTGGAAAGGGACGGCTCATTCTCCTCTCTTCTCCAGGCACAGGCTCCCAGAGTACACTGCGGCCAATCCCGACTCTGCTTTCATGCTGCTCAAAGCAGCGTCAGGATTGGGCTGGGCGCCGATGATTTGCGCTCCCACACAGACTGGTAGCCAGTGCCTGCTTTCTCCAACCCAGCAATGCAGCTAGGGTTGGCGAGAGCTTCACTGCGCATGTGGCTTTGGCCGACCTGAGACAGCCGGCCAGACCCACTGTGTAGTGAAGGCAGTGCTCAACACTCCCCCTCCAGCCTGTAACTACCCTGGCCCCACCCACAAACTTCGGCTCGGAGAGAAAAATTAAATGATAATAAACAAGAGTTTATTATAGATACATTTTTCCGGCTGCAGGCAGGTGGGGCGACGGTCCGCCATAGCAGAGGAGTCGCTGCTGGCCTCAGCTCAGGACATAATCTGCGACTCCCAGAGCATTGCAGCACCTGGCTTGCATGCCTCTGACAGCATGTCCTTTCCAACCCAGGCCTGTAATTGTATAGTGATGCAAGGGTTCAGCGCAGCACAGTGCATTCATGATCCTGTTCCATTTCGAGGAGGTCTCCACACTAAGAATATATATTTTTTCTATAGTTGAGCTTCTTGCAGCAATTTCATTTTGAAGCACTGTAAATAATGGGTAAGAAGAGACACCCCTGAAGCGAGTCCAGATGTACCGCCATGATTGCGTAGAAGCACTCTTGAATGTAAAGTCCCTAATGCCTTGCGTATTTATGTCATGGACTGAAGTGCATCCTATTTTATGTCATTTTTATTTATCTGTTGTCTTTGGGGCATAGCCTGTTGTTCTGTGATGTTGCTGGGGAGAAGGTGTGTGGTATCCTGTTATGTGGTGCATCGTGTTCTGTTGACCCTGCATAAGCAAGTCTTTAGAACTAAGTATGTTCTGAGAATGTTGGTGTTGTTGGAGTGCTGTGACTTCAGAACTCCATTGTGTCAGTTACTTTTTCGACGCCCTGTGGATGGGACGTTTCTATGTATCAGAAGCTACTTCAATAAAGACGCTTTGTTTTGTACACATCTGAATCCAGGGTACATCTTCACAAGGTGTTACAGGTGCTCATCTTGACTGATGTTGCAGACGTAATTCTAGTCATGAATATGTTTCTAAACTATGGAGGCAGCTTTGAAACCTGATACAATTTCTTGAAATGGTAATGTGCTTGCTTCCTTTGCTTCACTTATATTGTGAGGTCATATATTTGCATTCTAAGTAAAATAGCTCAGTGGATTAATGCTTGTATTGCTTCAAGATACTTACTAAACCTTTAGGTCATAGGCTACAGTCATGGCGAAACAGGTGAATGATTTATGCTATGGCTTCAAACAGCTGCATGGAACATGCAAGGCAGAATATTGACACCATACAAGTTTTTACTCAATTGGTTCACTTGATTAGTCACAAACACCAGAGACATCCCAAAAGTGTTCTATATGCTATATGAATGGTTATTACTAGTATATAAACACATAACATGTTCCAATTAGAGCAATTATGGCAGGTTACTTGCCTGGCTTACCTCTGTTATATTTTATAGGGGTCACTCATTTAATTCTATTTGTCTATATTTGTGCACACATTAGTTTATACTTAGATTTAGAGAAACAAGTAATATGTCTTTGATTGACTATAGTTAAATATATGCATCTTAACTTTGACATGAGTGGGGCCTTGGTGCCTGTCTCGTTATTAAAGTCAACATTGTATTTCTGCTTTTTCTGCATCATTCTCTTTTTCGTTAAAGGCACCAGAGTCAGGCTGTTCTCATTTAAAATTGTTTTCTGTTAGCTTATTATGGAAAGTCATATTTGCTACCACTGACTAACAGTGGCCAACAAAACTTGAGGGCCCCTCCCAACAAAGTACATGGAGGGGGGGCCCCTCCCAGTGGCCCAGCCCACCACCTACCTCCTTTCCCCACCACCCAAAAATCTGGTATATTTTTATTTGAAACTGCCAACATTTAATGAAATGCCTTTCATTCAAAGTTTTCATAAGAAAGTAGGAAGCACTCTTAATTTGTAAACTACACCATTTGTAACATTATTGTCAAGAGCAGATTATTTAACTGAGACCCAGAACAATACCAAGGAGTGGTCCTATTAGCTTGGGAACTGCCTATTGCTGAATACAATTAACTATTTTGGGTCTGAATTAGAATTTACATTGATAGACAATAACTTCAAACTTTGAAAGACAAACCCAAACCTGCAATTTCATAGACTCGACTGACAATATACATGAGGAGTACACAAGATATAACTGAGTATCCTGCCAGCCTTAAGAGAGATAAACTAGTGAATTATCTGCATGCAACACACTTGCGACTGTCAAGGGTGGGCATGATAATAACGTGACCTGAGGAAGCACCTTTAATTTCTACCATCATGTCTTTATTAGTAAGCAGGACAAAAACAGGCAGGTAAACAAGGCTGACAATGAAAACTACTTGGATGCTTCAGAACATAGTTGCAGATGTTTGTCTGTTTGAATTGATCATTTCTGTAATGTAAACAATGCTAATTGAAAGATTTAAGGACCACGTTTTACCAACAAGAGAAAGCAAAAGCATAAATAACACAGCATGTAGCATAAAACAAACCATATCAGCAAGTACATAATGACAGAATCTATACAACTACAGTTGGTAAAGCAAAGGAAAAAGTGCAAATACTTTCAAAGTGCAAAATAAAACAATCACCAGTCCAGCAATATACAAAAATCAAGCATATTTTGTAAAATCAAGGAATGGATGCAAGAAAGCCAGTACTCAAGGGAATGATACAAAAGAGGAAATAGCAAAAGGGGTGGAATTAGGAGGTAATCACTCAACAGTTGGATGAGGACGATAAGAGCCAATAATGCAGGAGTTAAAGGGATAGATGCAAGTAGGGATGATCTAAATGTACGGCTGCAAGGAGGCAGGAGCTAAAGGGACAGAGCCAAAAAGACAGGAGATAAGGGGCTGGAGCTGTCTTGAATGTATTGTATTGTTATATTTCTAGAGGGCTTGCTACCCCTATATGGAGCACTGAAGCGCGTGCCGCCTGCCTACATGAGTAGCAAGCTACACTTTGTGTAGGGTGTGTGGTTGGAAGGGTGTTGTATTTGTTTTGATGCTATGTGGGAAGTTTTTCCATGTTGTGTTTGAGGACCACTGACTGGGGTGTGTGCAGCTTATTGTGCAATGATTTTAGCAGGGTGGATAGATGGTCACGAGAAATGAGTTAGTGACGGTGGATTGTAAAACACAATTAAGGTAAAGGATTGAGGAGTAAACCTGTGTTTCATAAGTTGAGAAATATAATCAGATTTGACTGAGATGTATTGTCTAGTGAGCATTTAAATGAACACAAGCAGATAGTGTCTTTCATTTGCAGCTTGTTATGTGGTTAGTGACAGGAAGTGATGTAAGCAGCGTGTTGGTGCAGTTCAAACATTATCAATGCTGGGCTATGGCAGGGAGAAGGGAAATGACGCTGAGTTGTTGCTGGGCTGGTTATCTGTGTGGCTTTAACTTTCTTTTGTTTCTTTCTGCTCTGTTACAACAAAAAGTGTGATGTGATAACGTGAAGTTTGTTGGCATTGGCATTGGCGCACATGAACTAGTTTGAGGTTTCTGCTCTTCTGTTAACAGAGTGATAACAGGATGAACCGAATCCTACTCCTTTTAAATTTACGTGGGTCCAGTTCCCCCACTTCCTACCTAGACAAAATTGCTTCTGCAGCTTTGTGCTATGAGTAATTAGTGTGACATCCAGTAACGTGCACATGTGCCAGTGCTTAGTTTGAAAAAAATGTCACTTCAAACTACAGCTTACAGTTGAAGTTTTATAATTAAAAAAAAAATATATATTAAATAGTTTAATACTCCACTAATGTACGTTGCTTGAAAATACGCACACTGCGCCCCGATGTGGTGGTTTCTCAGAAGTCTGTGCCAGTATTTGCAAATAAGGGCTGGTGCTTAGCACCGGAAAACACCGGCACAAATTAAGCACTGCATGTGGCACTTATTTGAGGGTGTTTTTTTCATTTGTTGTAACTGGACAACTTCAATAAGGCTCTTCGCAGTGTCAAATTTTGGAGGTTTGGAACACCATGGCCCCTTCCAGGGTTTCCGGCCTACTTCAGTTGATTGATAAATGTTTGCTTCTCTCCGGAGCTACAAATCTTCAAGGCGTGCACTCAACCTCACAAGATACCTCAATGTTTGGATAGATTTGACGAGCTTCAAGATTATTATTTACCGTTGAGCAGTGGTGGTGCGTCCATTGGGGGCGTTGGGGCCTTGCCCCACTAGCCATGGACGCATTTGAGAAAAAATAGCAAAATAAAAGAAATTAATCTGAGCGCACTCACCCGCAATGCGCTACCAGGACAAGCCCGACAGAATCGGGCATTGCAGAAGGAAGTGGGGCCGGGGCTGGGGCTGTGGCAGAGAGTGACAGCGCAGCCAGCATAAATAGTGCAGCAGCAGCAGCCTGTCATGTGTGCGCATGTCAAAATCAGGAGTAGTAATTTGTAAGACTGGCCCGCGCATGCGCACACGTATTAGACCTTCCCTCCTCCTCCTCCCCTATAGCACTCAGACACAGTGGGACCCGGGGCCCCCGGTCTCATTATGGGCAGTTTATAATCCTGCTTGGGCTGCTCTTATCCAATCCTGGCGCAGTGGCACTGTTAATGCTGCGCCAGGATTGGCTGAGTCGACTGCAGCAGGATGGTGCTGCGCGTGGGTGGTGGCTGTGCTCAGGGCCGCACTGTATGGCCAATCAAATGTGGCTATAGCAAGCAATGCAGAGGTGATTGGCCATTTCCCTACGCTGTCGGTACGTCACCGCGCCTGTACCACAACAACGATGAGTCAGAGTCATGAGGAGGAGTGACTGCACTGTACTCTGTAGTGTGGTGTAGACCTAGTGACTCAGTCGTGCCTGGCCTGCTGCGGTCGGTGACGGTGTCGGTCGAATGACACAATTAATGTCTTCTGAATCATGATCATCCAGTTCCTCATGGTCATAACGTAGGTTTTCTGTGTGTACACTACAGACTAGTACAGTCAGTGCGTCGTGTGCGGACGGTGTGCGTGACTGGATGACTGATGAACTCAACTGCACAGTGCAGTGACAGTCAGTGGTGCACGCATCGGATTATTAGAAGTTAGAACTTAAGTAGTTGAACTGAACTGCAAAGTTAGCTAGGCCTCAAGCGAGGGAGGCGGCGATGGGGAGGCGCAGCGGCGGCAGGAGGAGTACCTCCTCATAACTGCAAACTAAAGTAAAGTAAAGTTAGCTAGGCCTCGAGGGAGGCGGCGATCATGGGGAGGCGAGGCGGCGGCAGGAAGAGTACCACGTCATCTATCAGTATATCTAGAAAAACAATGTTTCCACAGCGGACCAACCGAAAAAGGACCTCAAACTTCAAGAATCCCAAACACAATTAAGTCTCTTGTGCTGTTCAACTTCGATACCTGCTGTGGTTAGGTCCCACTGGATTCCCAGAAGAAAGTTTTGAGACACGTGAAGGCAGCACCAAAGACAAAGTAATTTACAGAAGCGTAAAGTAGTGTATAAAAATATTTTTCTTTGTATTCGTTTTTTCTTTTTTCAAGGTGCACAAAACAGCCAACGCGTTTCGCTCCTCAAGCCTTGGAGCTTCGTCAGGGCTGAAACCAATGTGAAACATATAAATACATTAATAATACATACAAACATATAAAATACAGGACAAAAGTTACAACCTTAAGAAACAATTGGCACAACAGCTATAGGGGGAGATGGCACCTAAAATAAACAACAAACGGCCTGCATAGTGCCAATATCGGCCCACTCACCAGCCCGCTCACAGCAACATGCATGTCGCAGAAATAAGCAGACAAGACAACTTTTTGTTGGAGAAAAGTAGCTGCAGGTTTATTAGCATATACACATGTCAACAAGGTGGGATATCTCACAGACGATCCAAAGGCAAGCCGCCCCACACGGCCTACCACCTGATGGGCCAATTTGCAACGTGGCCTTAGCCAATCGTTGCTTAGCGGATGTGGTGAGGAGATAGCCCCTCCCATTTCCGGTGAACCATTGGTCCACCCCGTTGCTCACGCCCCCCCTACGAGGGGCAGAGCGTTCAAGCAACCCCCGGTTGTACAGGTTTCCAACCGCCCGTAGGATAGCGGGTCGCCGTCGCACCCCCAGGGTCCACCGCACAGACTTCCTGGGAATATTAGGCCTCAGCATCCTTTGTGCTCCTGAAGAGGGTACTCCCGCGTACCTTTCCGCCTCTGGATCGCCCTGTAACTCCAGCACACAGCCCTAGGTGTGGCGACCGTCGCAGCCAGGGCCCCCCACCAAGGCCGGCATTCCTCCTACTAATTCTAGAGCGTTATTTCTAGGGCCTCTCCCCTAACCAGCCTGAACCAGTCCAAGTTTAAATCGGGTAGGAGTGCCAAAATATCCTCCCAAAGCCCATTGCGCTTGGCGTAAGGTCTCCCAGGTCTAATGACGTCCTGTCTCCTCTGCCCTTTGAATTACACACAGCGCAGGACTTCCTGCGCAATGGCTCCAGCGCCTCTCTAGACGAGCGCCTTGCCTACAGAGATAGAGACATGTCTGACCACTAAAATTTACCTGACCCCCACTGGTGGCAGAAACCCCACCGTGAGTTAAATGTGGTCATTCTATCAGGTGCATAGCATGCCGTGATGGCCAGCGCAAAATTCGTACAAAGATCCTTGGTGCACACACCAGGTGTCACGTTCAGGATCGGGGAAATAAGAGTATCGGGTCCGAACATGAAACACTGCGAAAAAATTTGCAAAGTGTCAACCTACACTGCTTGCTGAACCAGGGACTGGTCACAGATGCCTGGACCCTGCTAACCGCTTGAGACCCTTATAATACACCAGAGTGGTGTCGACTTAAGATAGTGTGTCACAAGGTTCCCTGAATGTTGGATAAGGAGTATCCGCTGGAACCAGTCTGTGAAAGTGTAAATACAGTGACACGCACCTCAGTCCAGAATACCCTTGCCTGATCCTCAGAGGCACCTAGAGCCCGCTGCCCCCGCAGCGCATGGCGAGGGTGAACTGGCCCAGAACCCCCAGACAGAGATTCGAACACTATCACCACCACAGGCTCTAGCTAAAGATTGGCTACCCCATACCTGGCAAGGCCTGACGGAGGCTAACCCCCCGCCCCCTTAGTTGACTACCTAACCCTGGGGATGGTAAACTTGCAGTAAAACCCGAAGGGGGGTCAGGGACCGAATACATGCCTGCTAAGAGGGCAATGAGATGCCCAACAAGCCCACTTCCGTCAAAATGGCCAAACTAAGCTCTCCCCCCAAGCTCCCCTCAACATAGTGCACCCCACCAAGCCAGACAGTTGATCTCGTTTGCCAAAAACCTATCTATAGGACGGGACTTGAAGACTGTCTAGGAAGATCTAGAGGAACCAACTCTAGGAGCATGCCTGTAAAACCTTAAATAATACATAGGTTGGACCGCCCACTGTCTGGTCGCTAACTTCTCTGAATGGGAGAAGGCCAGGAGGATATTTATTGCCTAGACAACGCCCTTCTAATAATGAACGCAGTGTCTCCTCGTGTTATCACATATGCAATTCATCCTCCTTGCGCTGGCACTCGTTGGCCTAAGTAGTTAGGACAAGTACCTGTATAAACTGTGTAACCTGAAACTAGGAGAACAGTTACTTGCCCACTAGTACTTACTGGTGAGAATACTGCAAAGAGAGACCTTGCTTAGTACCTGAAAACACCCGAAATAAATTACCGTACAGGCGAAAACTTACCAGTGGACTTAGCCAGATGTCCTCCACTATGTGTCAACCCAAAATAGTTTGACCTATAAGACTATCAGAAATAGCTTGTACACATCCGGACCCTGCCCGTAACTCACTAAAACAATCACCAACCATGCTAAAACTCACCAACCCTTCGTCCATAAAAATACACCAGAAGGGTCTTATAGTGTAAGCCAGACCCAGGGCAAAGCCAGCTGTCAATGCCTCGGTGGGGACAGGCTGGAGGATGTATGAAAGTCAAAATAGGTACCCAAAATGGGGAAAAGGAACCTGCATCTCCCTGGTGGCACAGGGCCTGGGAATAGGAACTTTGACAGTTGTGCAAGTCGTCCCCCATTGCCTGGCCTTCGTTGGTCCCTATGAAGCTGTTGTCAGCAGCCTATACAACTGTATATACCTGTTGTGCAACTAGGGACTATTACTTCATCACTCTTACTTCCTGGTATGCGCAGACTGCCAAAGGAAAAACCCACATCAGCTTACCCTCCACTGCGAGTTAACCCTAGTTGCCGAATATTGACTGTAAAATTGTGCCTGCCAACCTGGGACACATCCAAGTCAATACAGCCGAACCAAACGCCTACATAGGCCAGATAGAGGTAAGTAGTATCAGCCAGACCCTGCGCGGAGCCAGACTTGGTCTTAATGGGGTCTGACTGTGGGGGGTAAGTACGCCTAAACCAGGCCCAAATTCTGCGTGAATCGCTCACGCATCACCTTGGTGCGAATGGGCCTGCGTGAGACTAGTGAATTGAGATACAACCGAAGTGAATGTCTCAGCGTGGGCCAGGTTATAGGAGGAAAAATTGTGGCTAAGGCCAGCCCAACACATCAACAGTGCTACCCATCGTGCTCCGGTAATAGCCATGTATGGCTGCCAACTTCCAACTGCCAAGTGTGCCATAACATCCTATCGGTGCACTAGGGTGAAATTAAAAAGACTGTGAATGACACTTTCTTGCTGTAAATAAAACCAAGAAGATGAGGGAGACCCGATATCACTGATTACGCCCATTTGACAGGAACAGACTAATTTGCATACAGCCAGGTTCTGAAACTGGGATGGTGCAGTGAGCTAAAAAACGGTGTTGGATCTAGCCCTGATCTCTTGACTGGGTGAGAGCTTTCTTCTTAATTCAGAGACTCTGTCCCTCACCACCCCTTGTTGTAAATATTTTTGTCCACCCTAAGCGTGGTAGGGTATTCTCAGATGTGAGACCCTTGCTCATTGCACCACCAGGATTCAAGCAAACCGGGCCGAAGACGGCTGTAATGCCAGAAACCGGTCCCCGGGAGCTTGTTTCCTTCCCAGTGTAAGAATTGGCTTTTGTAGTTTGGTTTGCCCTGTTCCCATCATGCACTGGGACAGGAACAGACTAATTTGCATACAGCCAGGTTCTGAAACTGGGATGGTGCAGTGAGCTAAAAAACGGTGTTGGATCTAGCCCTGATCTCTTGACTGGGTGAGAGCTTTCTGCTTAATTCAGAGACTCTGTCCCTCACCACCCCTTGTTGTAAATATTTTTGTCCACCCTAAGCGTGGTAGGGTATTCTCAGATGTGAGACCCTTGCTCATTGCACCACCAGGATTCAAGCAAACCGGGCCGAAGACGGCTGTAATGCCAGAAACCGGTCCCCGGGAGCTTGTTTCCTTCCCAGTGTAAGAATTGGCTTTTGTAGTTTGGTTTGCCCTGTTCCCATCATGCACTGGGACAGGAACAGACTAATTTGCATACAGCCAGGTTCTGAAACTGGGATGGTGCAGTGAGCTAAAAAACGGTGTTGGATCTAGCCCTGATCTCTTGACTGGGTGAGAGCTTTCTGCTTAATTCAGAGACTCTGTCCCTCACCACCCCTTGTTGTAAATATTTTTGTCCACCCTAAGCGTGGTAGGGTATTCTCAGATGTGAGACCCTTGCTCATTGCACCACCAGGATTCAAGCAAACCGGGCCGAAGACGGCTGTAATGCCAGAAACCGGTCCCCGGGAGCTTGTTTCCTTCCCAGTGTAAGAATTGGCTTTTGTAGTTTGGTTTGCCCTGTTCCCATCATGCACTGGGACAGGAACAGACTAATTTGCATACAGCCAGGTTCTGAAACTGGGATGGTGCAGTGAGCTAAAAAACGG
Organism: Lissotriton vulgaris; assembly: GCF_964263255.1. NCBI lineage: Eukaryota > Metazoa > Chordata > Amphibia > Caudata > Salamandridae > Lissotriton > Lissotriton vulgaris. Next base: position 107,871 of record NW_028247459.1, on the reverse strand, counting down.
TGTTGGATCTAGCCCTGATCTCTTGACTGGGTGAGAGCTTTCTGCTTAATTCAGAGACTCTGTCCCTCACCACCCCTTGTTGTAAATATTTTTGTCCACCCTAAGCGTGGTAGGGTATTCTCAGATGTGAGACCCTTGCTCATTGCACCACCAGGATTCAAGCAAACCGGGCCGAAGACGGCTGTAATGCCAGAAACCGGTCCCCGGGAGCTTGTTTCCTTCCCAGTGTAAGAATTGGCTTTTGTAGTTTGGTTTGCCCTGTTCCCATCATGCACTGGGACAGGAACAGACTAATTTGCATACAGCCAGGTTCTGAAACTGGGATGGTGCAGTGAGCTAAAAAACGGTGTTGGATCTAGCCCTGATCTCTTGACTGGGTGAGAGCTTTCTGCTTAATTCAGAGACTCTGTCCCTCACCACCCCTTGTTGTAAATATTTTTGTCCACCCTAAGCGTGGTAGGGTATTCTCAGATGTGAGACCCTTGCTCATTGCACCACCAGGATTCAAGCAAACCGGGCCGAAGACGGCTGTAATGCCAGAAACCGGTCCCCGGGAGCTTGTTTCCTTCCCAGTGTAAGAATTGGCTTTTGTAGTTTGGTTTGCCCTGTTCCCATCATGCACTGGGACAGGAACAGACTAATTTGCATACAGCCAGGTTCTGAAACTGGGATGGTGCAGTGAGCTAAAAAACGGTGTTGGATCTAGCCCTGATCTCTTGACTGGGTGAGAGCTTTCTGCTTAATTCAGAGACTCTGTCCCTCACCACCCCTTGTTGTAAATATTTTTGTCCACCCTAAGCGTGGTAGGGTATTCTCAGATGTGAGACCCTTGCTCATTGCACCACCAGGATTCAAGCAAACCGGGCCGAAGACGGCTGTAATGCCAGAAACCGGTCCCCGGGAGCTTGTTTCCTTCCCAGTGTAAGAATTGGCTTTTGTAGTTTGGTTTGCCCTGTTCCCATCATGCACTGGGACAGGAACAGACTAATTTGCATACAGCCAGGTTCTGAAACTGGGATGGTGCAGTGAGCTAAAAAACGGTGTTGGATCTAGCCCTGATCTCTTGACTGGGTGAGAGCTTTCTGCTTAATTCAGAGACTCTGTCCCTCACCACCCCTTGTTGTAAATATTTTTGTCCACCCTAAGCGTGGTAGGGTATTCTCAGATGTGAGACCCTTGCTCATTGCACCACCAGGATTCAAGCAAACCGGGCCGAAGACGGCTGTAATGCCAGAAACCGGTCCCCGGGAGCTTGTTTCCTTCCCAGTGTAAGAATTGGCTTTTGTAGTTTGGTTTGCCCTGTTCCCATCATGCACTGGGACAGGAACAGACTAATTTGCATACAGCCAGGTTCTGAAACTGGGATGGTGCAGTGAGCTAAAAAACGGTGTTGGATCTAGCCCTGATCTCTTGACTGGGTGAGAGCTTTCTGCTTAATTCAGAGACTCTGTCCCTCACCACCCCTTGTTGTAAATATTTTTGTCCACCCTAAGCGTGGTAGGGTATTCTCAGATGTGAGACCCTTGCTCATTGCACCACCAGGATTCAAGCAAACCGGGCCGAAGACGGCTGTAATGCCAGAAACCGGTCCCCGGGAGCTTGTTTCCTTCCCAGTGTAAGAATTGGCTTTTGTAGTTTGGTTTGCCCTGTTCCCATCATGCACTGGGACAGGAACAGACTAATTTGCATACAGCCAGGTTCTGAAACTGGGATGGTGCAGTGAGCTAAAAAACGGTGTTGGATCTAGCCCTGATCTCTTGACTGGGTGAGAGCTTTCTGCTTAATTCAGAGACTCTGTCCCTCACCACCCCTTGTTGTAAATACATTTGACCAGCAAGACTCTAAGGGGACCCTGTACTAAGTCTGCTTTTATGAGATATTGCCACTTTGGAGTGAGCATGTGTGCTGCAGACCTAAATACAATGATTTGGGAGTCAAGGTGACAACAACAAGGTGCACCCCAAAGGCCCCCAAGCCACCGCTGTACCTAATGAGAGAACTGCCCGCCCCAACCCGGGGACGGGAGGCCCAAGACTTCCCCCTCGCACCCAAGACACCAACCAGGCGAACAGCCCCAATATGGCTATGACATAGAAGCATACTGAAAATGCAACTAATCTGGACAGCAAGTTGAGGAGTTCAACAATCGCTGAATAGAACAAAACAAAAGCTTCTAACACCATACTACTAACAGTACTAATAACGTTCGTACTCTTACAAGCTCTATCTAGTAGAAGCAAAAGCGTAGCCTGCCAGTACCAGTGCTTGAGATAAAATGCCACTTGTATACATGTAACTACTCTTAGTACATGTCGAAGGGAACCCGCCCCATTATACTATAGTGCATTACGCTATATCCGCCATCATTGTGAGGCTCCCTGGTGCAGTCGGACCAAGGCAATAACATTGTTTTGCTATCCAGGAGGCTGCAACTAAAAGCATGTTCCAAGTAACCAAAATAGTATAATAGGTCTAATAAGGAAGTGGTAAAGTATTTTTAGTCTCCCCCCTGTCACATACAGAATCATGTTGCAATCAAAGTTGCAAAAGACAGAGGCATGCTCAAGTAACTGCCCCCTGAGAGTTGGGTTGTTCTCCAACGATGTTCCTGCATTTGAGACAACATATCCAATAAAAGTCCTGCCCCGCCCCCTACACACACTTGGATTCCGCAATTGTACAGGGTCCGAACTGCCGCCACACTATCCAGGCGACGCCTGTTAGATATTTACGAGAACTAGGCCGACCACACACCTTCTCGAGAGGGATGGGTGAGGTAACTACTCAATGGCCCACCAAACTGACCTCAAAGTGCTCCTCCTGCAAGCACACATCTTTTGCCGAGCCCTCTCTATTATCTGCAGGATGACCTAATATAGACGATACCCTTGTCCTAATTGGTAGAGTCCTTCCACATGGACTAGTATTTTGGGAGTCTGCCATTTATGTAGATATTCTGCTGTATATCTAGCTTATTAGTCAGTTCGAGAACTATTTTGCTCACTGTCATTCTCGTAAGGAGATGGGTGGGGCACATACTAGCGTACCTCCAGGGCCTGATGCAGAAGTGAGTGTCTTGAACTAAGACAGTATTCGCATTCTAAGTCTGATAATGACCGATGCACTTTGGAGTGTGTGAACTAGGGCCACTTCCTCACTTGACCCTTAATCTTCTTCTCAGACACACCTCTTCCTCCCAGGCCATCAAAATTAATCTCAAAGATCTCCTGCAAATAAAGCTCCAAATAAATTCATGCCCTATTTTATCTGACGGATGACTTTTAAAAACATCAAACTTTATTCTCCTAGCCCATGGAGGTGTCCTTCCCAACGTTCTTGTGGCTAAGAGTCTGCCATTTATGAAGTGTTGTCCTTCTACCTGTGTTTGGTACTCTCTAGTAACAAGCACATGTCACTTTTCTCTTGTAACACTCGTATGCTACCTCTTACATTGTGCTTGATTCTGGTACCTGCACAAGTGCCACCATTGCCTGTTTATTCAGTGTCCTCCAATTATTGCAGAGTGATACCTCTACTTGTCCCTTGTACTCTTAAGTAGCTTGCACACAAGTCACCTCTCCTCCTGGAATGCCCCATTTGTTACCTCCTATATTGTTTGATCAGCGTCAAATTGTCCAGAGGGCCCCCTTGGGCTAACTAACACTCTGCAAACCACTAAAGGAAGGAAAAGCTCTCTACAGTCGCCATTGGTTGACCAGTACCTCGCACCCAAGCTCCCTCCCCGTACTGTCATTTGAAATCTTGCCTGTTCCTGGATGTAAGTGATATAGACAGAGTGGTCCCAAGTACTATAGATAGATATTATCTTCAATGACTACAAAGAAAGAGTATAACAACATTGTATTTAATCACAACGTGTACAGTAGAACAAAATTCATAAAATAAATCACCAATTCATCACAATAAATGCCCCTGAGGGATTGGGAAGGGAAGGTAGTGAGCGAGAAGTGAGGAAACTATATAGACAATAAAGCACTGGTCATTATGACCTCAATAAAATTATGATAATGATTGGTTAAGGTAAACTAAATATAACAATTCATAAAACAGTTACTCCAATAAACTCATGCCTCATCAAAACAGAATCATAAATGATATATCAAAAAAGGCTGAGCAAGGAAGGAAAGTGTCGACGTTTCGACCCAAATCAATGCAGGTGTACGATAGAACCTTGCTCAAGGGTCTTCATCAGGACATGGACGGACAAGGGGCAAGAAATCTGCATAAAAGATTATTATTTTATCAAAATTAATAATGGTCCAATTGATCCATATATTTAAAAATGTTTCACAAGGTCAAAGAGAGAGAGTCACTCTAAGAGCGCTATAAAGAAGTTAAAGGCAATCCAAGGAATACTAAGTGAGACATCACACAATGAAAAAACGACACAAGCAAACAATATCAATGAATAAATACCACACAGATATTATTGTGGTTTGCCTCACCAATGTAAACAATGTCAGGATATGCAGTTCATTATAATACCTGAGTAATGGTCTTATACAGGTAATAGTGTCTTAAAGTTTGTACTGAAAAAGACAGCACTAGACAGATTTTAATGTGCCAGTCAAGCGAATGACCCAATTATCTATCCAGAAACCATGTCTGGTGTATGCAGTTGTCAACATAGAGATTGTAACGTTGTTTACCTCATAGATCAAGCAGTTTGGCGTTAGGTTAATACGGAAATCACCACGTGGGTCGGGGTCCTGCAAAAAGTGAATTGGCAAGAGGGTCACACCTCAGTACAATATAAAAGAATTAACAGGTAATGAAACCAACACTAACGTACCTCTGATATCAGATCACTGGCCTAGGACGATTACTGTACAGTGCCGTTTCAATAGACAGGGTCCACTTTCTATAAATCATTAAAGGAGACAGCTTAGTAATCGCACTCCAAGCGAGAGGTTAATTTATTGCCTAGATAGGAATCCATTCGATAGTAAAGGCATACCTGATATACTGGGGGCGTGGGACTCTGACTCATGTGGTGTATGGCGCACAATAGTTTACAGCCTCAAAAACGTCCAATTTCTAAAATAAATGCATTGCTGTTCATAGCTAAATGGAAAAATGCCCCAAAGCCGTGATTAAGAGTAAAAGGTAACCAGGTGCATACCTTGGGAAAAGGAGTTTCGGGCTCCTAGGGGGGTCCGTTAAACAAGTATAAGATCTCCAACATTGATAACAGCCGCATGGGTCGGTCCGATATCTGAAAAAGGAAAGGGGTCACCAGATGATTACTCGCACCCCAATTCCTGAATTAAACGCATGGCTGTTCATGAGTAACTGGGAAAATACTCCCCCAATGCTGAGATTAATTAAAGAGGTGCACACCTTGGGAAAAAGGATATCTGGGCTCCTAGGGGGGAGGGGGTGGTTTCCGCTACACGAATATAAAAATTTCAAAGTTGATAACAGCCGCGTAAGTCGGTCCAATATCTGAAAGAGGAAGGGGGCCAACAGATGGTTATTAGGACCCCACTATAATGCAGATATAAATTATTTATGGAAAAGAGCGTTCGAGAGCGGTTTCCTACCTGAGCACGAGGATTTTCAAGGCTCGAAGAAATGTCACCACGATCCACGCTAGTCGGATATCCTAGTTCGGAGTGGATATTAAGTAACCTCCTACAACCAAGGAGACGCAGTCACGTGACCTCACGTGACATCGCACGAAGACAGACTATCCGCGGTAAATGTATAAATCCACCAAAAATTACCGTACCAATCGTCCCCAATTTTTGGTGGATTTATACATTTACCGCGGATAGTCTGTTTCCATTTAGCTATGAACAGCAATGCATTTATTTTAGGAATTGGACGTTTTTGAGGCTGTAAACTATCATGCGCCATACACCACATCAGTCAGAGTCGTGGCCCCCAGTATTTCTGGTATGCCTTTACTATCAAGTGGATTCCTATCTAGGCAATAACTTAACCTCTCGCTTGGGGTGCGATTACTAAGCTGTCTCCTTTAATGATTTATAGAAAGTGGACCCTGTCTATTGAAACGGCACTGTACAGTAATCGTCCTAGGCCAGTGATCTGATATCAGAGGTACGTTAGTGTTGGTTTTGTTACCTGCTAATTCTTTTATACTGTACTGAGGTGTGACCCTCTTGCCAATTCACTTTTTGCAGGACCCCGACCCACGTGGTGATTTCCGTATTAACCTAACGCCAAACTGCTTGATCTATTAGGGGAACAACGTTACAAGTTCTATGTTGACAACTGCATTCACCAGACATGGTTTCTGGATAGATGATTGGGTCATTCGCTTGACAGGCACATTAAAATCTGTCTAGTGCTGTCTTTTTCAGTACAAACTTTAAGACACTATTACCTGTATAAGACAATTACTCAGGTATTATAATGAACTGCATATCCTGACATTTTTTACATTGGTGTAGCAAACCACAATAATATCTGCGAGGTATTTATTCATTGATATTGTTTGCTTGTGTCGTTTTTTCATTGTGTGATGTCTCACTTAGTATTCCATGGATTGCCTTTAACTTCTTTTTAGCGCTCTTAGAGTGACTCTCTCTCTTTGTCCTTGTGAAACATTTTTAAATATATGGATCAATTGGACCATTATTAATTTTGATAAAATAATAATCTTTTATGCAGATTTCTTGCCACTTGTCCGCCCTTGTCCTGATGAAGACCCTCGAGCAAGGTTCTATCGTACACCTGCATTGATTTGGGTCGAAACGTCGACACTTCTCTTCCTTGCTCAGCCTTTTTTGATATATCATTTATGATTCTGTTTTGATGAGGCATGAGTTTATTGGAGTAACTGTTTTATGAATTGTTATATTTAGTTTAGTTTACCTTAACCAATCATTATCATATTTTTATTGAGGTCATAATGACCAGTGCTTTATTGTCTATATAGTTTCCTCACTTCTCACTCACTACCTTCCCTTCCCAATCCCTCAGGGGCATTTATTGTGATGAATTGTTGATGTATTTTATGAATTTTGTTCTACTGTACACGTTGTGATTAAAAACAATGTTGTGACACTCTTTCTTTGTAGTCATTGAGGATAATATCTATCTATAGTACTTGGGACCACTCTGTCTATATCACTTACTCACCCAGGTCCCAGTGACTTATTGGGTAAAGCCGTGTTTTTACAGCATGTTCCTGGATGTAGCTTTGGCACCTACACCCCTAGGATCGCTCACTAACCTACGCCCCATCGGATGCCCAGCGGTCTCATTTCAAGAAGTGACAAAATAACTTACAGTATAACCAAACGGAAGGTATAAACCCATGTTAATCTGTTTAGTTAATAGTGGACAGGACTGTTCTGTCTAAGACAAAAGAATAGCAGATTTAATCTCCTTGTCTTGTCCATATCTAGAATGGTATGATAAAATCACTGAGAATCGGATGTCGCGGTGTGATCGTGGTGTGGTCAAGAGATAGGACCCTATTAAGCCAACAGTTCACAAGTGGAGTCCTTAAACCTTGGTAAATAAATAGTTTCCTTTATAAGGATGTAATAGCGTTCTTTCTATCTCTGATTGGAAATAGTAACCCAGTGTACTTTCTTAAGGTAACAAACGGCAGTGAGTCTCTCCTAAAAAAAGATTGAAGGTGGCCCTTATTCTATAGGTGTACCGAATAAAACTAAGCAGGTAACATTTTTGAAAATACACTATCTTGCATAAATTCCGTGCTTTAAAAGACTATAATCTGTCGTAGGTAGATAATACAGTCTGGTTATCCCTCTGGCGAGAATTGCTGTTAATTGCCTAACAATAACCTTCTTTGACTAAAAAGAGAAATAGAAACTGTCCTGCTGAAAAAGAGAAATAGAAATGGTGCTGCTGAAATTAGAGGTCGTAGGTGGATGAAACTGAGTGTGTTACATTATGGGAAAAGGATATATGATGTTGTATGATGTTGTGATAGGAAGTCTACTAGTTATTTGGCTAAGGCTATCTGTTTGCCTTCTTTGGATTCCACGAAATAGGGAATCCTCACTCGGGGAGTGTCTTCTAGTGGTCTGTTACTGCACAGAGTCAAAAACGTCACCCTGAAATGCATTGAATCAACTCGCTTTATAAAGTATCCAATAGAGTGATAGTAATAAAAGCAAATGAAATGTTGAAATATGTTGTCTGTGTAAACCTACCAAAAATGCAACATTAAGGCATGACTTTTTTACTCCTAGATTTTTACTCCTTACCTCTGCCCAACATACTACCCTGGCCCTGATGAAGGTGTAGCCTTACTGGCTTTCCACCGAAACGCGCGTCGGCACGTTGTCCCAGGAATACGGCAACCCTCTCCAAGTACATCAGGACCCGTATTAATACCATCTTCCTGGATGAAAAAAACTCCCCGCGTTAGACAACTAAATTAAGATCTACTGTTGTCTGCACCAGGACTAGAGAAATGGATAAATGAGAGTTGAATGTGTCCATCATAGTTAGGAGAATCCCTGTGTGAATGAGTGTGGTAGTTTGTATGAAGTGTGGGCAGATCTTAATCCTGAAAAGAAATTTTGTTTTTGTGTCTTTTGAACAATCAGTGAATATATAAAAGTTTTTACCTGTATGTCATTTGAATATATCTAGAAAAAGAAAAATAATAAAAAAATATGTATTTTTTCACAACATGTTGTTGAATCTGTTTGGAATGACCTAATTTTGTCCTGTGCAGCCTCAGACGCTGGGTTAACCACCCCCTTTCTTTATCAAAGCAGGATCCTCTAGCTGGGACCTCTATAAATAAGTGGCAGGGTACCTTCTATTTTTCTCTATACAGTACCTACACCCCTAGAACCACAGGGACTCAAAATGTTGTGGCCCTGTAGGGAGATGAATCCGTAACATGAGGACAAGCATGAGCCCCCATTAGTGGAAGCATAATCCACTAATACATCCTGCCCGGTGACGGAACCAGCCCTGAAAGCAATCAGATGAATATAAGTGCGCACTTAGGCGAATAGGTAAACTTCCCCAGGTCAAGTTGTAGCCAAAAGGAACCAGTGAGTTCGCCAACATTACTGGAGATAAATAATCACATTGTGGACCATGAAGTATTCACTGCAGGGCTTTAAGTAGGTTGAAAAAACTGGGGGGTCTCTCAAAGGGGCGTGGCCAGTGTAATTAGGGGCGTGGCTTTAAATCACGCAAAAAATCTGTGCTTAGCATAGTGTGCCGCCCGACTTGTAATTTGCTGTTTCCGTCATTGCATCTAGATATTTGATACAAGTAACATCATACCTACAATGTTATGTTATGTTATGTTATGTTATGGTGCTTTTATATAGCGCACGGCTACTCGAAAGGAGTGTCCCGGCGCTTTCCACCTGCAACTCAGAGTAAAAATAACACAACACAGCAATAAGTAAGTGATATTTGCTTTGTTAATGGTTATTACTTGCGGAAGATAAATAAGCTGCAACTATAACGTGTATATAATATTGACAAAGCTTCCAATTAAATCCTTGGTGACCCTACGACAATGTTGCTGCTCCTGAGTTTCAGAAAGAGAAGGGAAATCCAGAAAGAAAATGACTCTTAAAGGATTCCCTTCCCCCACAACGCTTCCCTGGCATGACGTCATGCTGTAACTTCTCTACTACTGAGAAGTGAGCAGTGTGAGCAGCGCACAACCATGTGCCTGGTGCTGTCTCGAAACGGGTCTCTCTCTATCAGGTTTTGTTTTGAGCCATGGCACTTTTTTCCGGACTGCAGTGACAGCAAACAGTGGTCATTGCAGTCCGGGAAAAAAAACGGGCTGCCTGTGTCAGGGCTCAAAACAGAGCCCGATAGAGACCCGTTTCGAGGCCCCCTGAAAAAAACTGCCGGTGCTCAGACCCCTTGAGACCCGGTCCACTTAAAGCCCTGATTCACTGTCAAATGGTCGTTAAGGCCCCTTGTGCACTACCGAGAATGCCCGTCACTCAGAAATCAATACTAGGCCCACCACGGTGTAATTGCAGTGCCCCGACGTGACTAACGCAGAAGTAAAGAGTGGTCGCTGCATCAAAAGATGCATGACACAAGCCTGCAATACAAAGGGACCAAGTGAAATCCCACCATCCGCGACTCGCAGAGCCATCGGTGTAGAATTGTGTGAGGTAGTCTAGTGGTTGGGGGGCGGAGTTATGGGAGGAGCAGGAACAGGAGGAGCCGGGGACAGGAACCGGGCAGTTAGAGTAGGGACAGGGAAGATACTGGAAGCAGATAATAAAGCTCCATAGAAAGCATCAAGAAGTGTCTGTGTTTATTTGTAGCACGATGCTACAACTGGCGACGAGGGTGGGATGTGCATGACTGCAGCCCACAGAACCACCTGAATGTGCCCTGTCCCCTGCAGCGTCGAGAGAAGAGATCCGCTGCCGTGAGGTGCTGAAACCTGGAGAAAGAAGCCAGCAGTAGGTGACCCTGACGCTCCAGCGACATTGGGGAGCACTGAGGGAGCCACTGCAGCGAGCGCTGAAACGCTCGAGAAGGAGAAGCTGTTTCGCGCTAAAAGCGCGAGTCCCGCCGGATGCGTGCAACTTGGCACCTGTGAGAGAGCAGGAGTCGGGAGCCCACCTCGACCCTGTCCAGCGACCCCTAGAGCGAGACGAAGGTCCCCTGACGTGGAGGACGCTGTCCTCAAGAGCCTGGTAACAAGCGCTGCCAAGCGCGCTGAATTGGGAGCCCGGGTGCCGTCGGAGGTCGGAAAACCTCACGCCCGATGCGTGAGGTTTGGCATGCTGTCGGGCGCAGGTGAGCGGGAACTGCGAAAGTGAGCTGGGAGCCCACCCCAACCTCACCTGATGACTGCTGTGGCCGTAGAAGAGTGAATCCTGGTGTGGACTGCCCCCGCAAAGGTCCACTGCCAAGCGCTGCTGAGCACGGTAAATTGGAGCCCGGCGTCGGAAAACCTCACGCCGGATGCGTGGGTTTTGGCACGCCGCCGCCGAAGGACCCTGCAAAGTAAGGCGGGAGCCCACCCCAACCTGTTATGTTATGTTATGTTATGTTATTGAGCTTTTGTATAGCGTACAGCTACTCACAGGGAGTGTCCCGACGCTTTCCACCCTCAACTCATATTGAAATAACACAACACAGCTAAAAACAGACAACAGAACAAAACAAAAACAATGGGCAGTAAAACAGACTAGGAGTTAAAAAGCCAGGTCTTCAGGCCCCTCCTAAACTGGAGCAAATTGGCAGTACTCCGAAGAGAAAATGGAAGCAGATTCCAAAGCTGGGGGGCTCTGCAACCAAAAGACCGCCCTCCCGCGCGGGCCTTCCTCACCTGACTGAAGCCTTGACCAGAGGGAGCCAAATCCGGAGTATGCTGACCCTGGGAGCAACTGGCGGTGAGTCCTGTGTGAAGAATCGGGTCGAATGAAGAGAGAGAAAGTAGTGCCTGCAGATAACCACGGCGGCCATCTTTGAGTCTGGCAACTTCTGGGACACCTTCCCTGTGCAAACTGTAGGCGGCCATTTTGAGGTCGGGCGAGCTGAGTTAAGCAACAAGCATTGGCGAACATAATAGAAACAAGAGTTGGCGAAGACCAAACAAGCATTGGCGAAGACCAAACAAGCATTGGCGAAGACCAAACAAGCATTGGCGAAGACCAAACAAGCGTTGGAGAAGACCAAACAAGCATTGGCGAAGACCAAACAAGCATTGGCGGAGACCAAACAAGCATTAGCGGAGACCAAACAAGCGTTGGCGAAGACCAAACAAGCATTGGCGAAGACCAAACAAGCATTGGCGGAGACCAAACAAGCATTGGCAAAGACCAAACAAGCATTGGCGAAGAACAAACAAGCATTGATAAGAGCAAATAAACAAGCATTGGCTAATAGAAGGAAACAAGCACTGTCAAGAGCCAACAATCAAGCATTGGCGAGTAGAAACCAACAAGCAGTGGCGAGTAGAAACCAACAAGCAGTGGCGAGTAGAAACCAACAAGCAGTGGCGAGTAGAAACCAACAAGCATTGGAAAAGCAAATAAACAAATATTGGCGAGAAACAGCAAACCAGCAAGAGCACCTACAAAGGTGATGGTGAACACATACCGTAGAGCGTAAAAGGGAGGAGCTGCTGGACAGAACCGCACGAGGTTCAGAAGAGGGCAAGACTGCGAAAGACAGTCCAAGCAACAAGCTCAACACACACTGAAGTGCCTGGAGGACTTGCGCCAGTGCACAGGGAACGCCCGAACGAACAAAGATGTCAAACGTGCCCAACATCACCGCAGAAGAGTTGGTAACCACCTGCCACTAGCTTGCGATTCGAAAGAGAAGGAGCCCTGTGACTAGCACAGTGCGGCTGGATAGTGGACATTTCGGAACACAGGAAATCCAAGTTCTAGTCACTGGTGAATACGGTGGTGGTTGCAAGGATTAGTAACGCCCCAGCAGATGACCAGACCCAAGGCCTCCACTAAAGAGGATCAACTAAAACAACGAGAAGCCGAGTGAACAACCCGCCTGAATACAATCAATCAGAATCTTCCTCTCATGGCGAGGGAAGAAGTAGCACAACGACGCAACCCTTGCATCAGAGCACCACCCCCAGGAATGCAGTATGATACTTGGAGTCTATGTCTCAAACGGAACCAATGGCTGGCGACATTGGGTGACTTCCTGGACGCCAATGGTGAACAAAGAGAGAGAAAATGTCTGATGCTACTCCTCCATCTGGTAGGTCCTGAAGGCTCATGCCCAATCAGAACATTCTCCAAAGAAGACACAGAAATCTATGAAAGACTCCAAGAGAAGCTATGTGCCCGTCTCTCCGCACAAGCAGAGGTGGATCATGATCGCATCGTTTTCAACACAGCTCGGCAGGAACCAGGCGAACCATTGCCAACTTTCATCATTCGGTTGCAAAACCTGGTACAAGGCTGCCATTTCAACACCTTTACGAATGAGGATGCAGTTCGACTCCGGATAATTGAAGGCTGCGCAAACCCCGACACAAAGCTCAAGATCTTGCGAGGAAAGTGGTCGTTAGAAGAAATCATCAGGAAGGCTGAAATTGGAATGCACGTCAAGGCAAGAGACAGATCAAAGGACCCGAATCTGCCTGGACAGATGCCTGGACAGATGAAACTCGGAAAACAGACAAAACAAAAAAGAGAGAGAGGGAAGGCAGACCAATGAAAAGACAACGGGAGAGAAGCAGTGACAAGGAGTACTCCGAGTCAATCAGTCAAAGGACAACCTCAAGGAGTTCTTCACCCTCAAGGTGTCATTCAAAGTCTGACCAACGAGAGAGACACAGTGACAAGGAATACTCCGAGTCAATCAGTCAAAGGACAACCTCAAGGAGTTCTTCACCCTCAAGGTGTCATTCAAAGTCTGACGAGGAGGGAGCGTCAAGTGGGACAGATCGCACCCCTGGACAAGATGGCAACCTACACAACAAGAGAGTAAGGAAGACAAACTATAGAAGGAGAGATCAAAAGGGTCAAAACTGGAAGTCGGCGCAGGAACACTCTTCGTCAAGTCGTGAAGATGAGTCTGAGGGAACATCCAGCAGGAGAACACATCACACCCGTATCATGGATGTCCGAGCACCAAACAAGTGGGAAGAAGGAATAGGTTGCATAAGACGAACTGGTCCTCCCCAACAACGAACAGGAAAAGACCAACGCATCAATGGCACTCAGGGCACTGAAGAAACTGAGAAGAAGTTGTTGATATGTGAGGAAGGCAAAGATGGAAAACCTCAAGACCAAACACAAAGAACGAGCACGTGGTTATTGAACAACTTCTCAAATGAAACAACGTCAAAGACAAGTCGACGAAGGCGCCCGGAGAAGCGTCTTGAAGACAACCCTGAGTCAAAGAACAACGTGTCACGGCCTACTCATTGCAGAAATCCATTACCTGATACCCTCTCTAAGGAACGCTTTAAAAAGGACATGGCCAGGAACTCCTCTGGTTCAGAGAGCGCGTCTGTCCGCTCCTTTAAAAGGGGTATGGTCCAGAAACTCCTCTGATTCAGAGAGCGCCTCTGTCCGATCCTGGAAGTCGACAAGGGACTTCTCTGAACCAGAAAGCACGCCTGTTCAATCCCATGAGTCGAACAAGTCATGGTCCCGACAACAGACATGGCGTCAACCACCCGAACACACCACGGAACCAAAGGACATCCTTCCCGTCAAGAGCAACATGTCACACACTAAGGTCTCTGAATACTCAGTCACTCCACAGGACAACCTGTCATGTCAGTCACAAGTATATCCAGACACAGATCAGACACCGTCACCCCTGAAGGGGTCCGCGAGGCTGACTCAAAGGACCTACAAAAGGAAAACAGAGACAGTGGACCTTAGTCACCGGATGGGAAGGGACCAGCCAGTCATTCCGCAAGGGAAACCGGACGTGTCAGTAGAGAGAGATTATCAGATGAGAGAAAAACATGCCTATGCACAGAGAGCTCACGAGTTCGCCAGACAACCAGAGGCCGAGAATGAGTTATCGAACCAAACCAAGACAGTCTCATCAGATAGCACTGTACTCTCTGGCATCCATGACCCTGAATTGGAGGGCAGTGTTGCTCTCGACCGGACCAGACAAAAGGAAGTAAAAGTAGATGCGGCGAATGAGTTACCGAATCAAGCCAAGACAGTCTCATCAAATAGCACCGTACTGTCTGGTATACATGACCCTGAATTGGAGGGCAGTGCTGCCCTCGGCCGGACAGGACAAAAGGAAGTAAAAGTAGATGCGGGCGCTCGGAAGAGGAGAACATTATCCACTCATGAAAGAGATCGAGCATCTGAACTAACCGTAGTTACACCACCAGAAGGAAACATGAGGACTGCAGACTGTGAGAGTAAACAGTTTACAAGCAACGTGGTCAAGAATGCCCTGATCAAGACACCGGAAAGATTGACCAAAGCCAAGCCCACTACTGATTCGACACTACTGAGGCTCGAAGAACAGGCTGTCCGCCAACCCGTGTGGTGGATTGAAGAACTGCGAACACTGAGGACATTAAGCTCATTTTGTTAAGAAAGGGGGAGATGTAGAATTGTGTGAGGTATTCTAGTGGTTGGGGGGCGGAGTTATGGGAGGAGCAGGAACAGGAGGAGCCGGGGACAGGAACCGGGCAGTTAGAGTAGGGACAGGGAAGATACTGGAAGCAGATAATAAAGCTCCATAGAAAGCATCAAGAAGTGTCTGTGTTTATTTGTAGCACGATGCTACAATCGGTACCCGTGGACACCACACTACAATTCTTGCACATCGGCGTACGAGGCAACCAACCATTGCCCAGCTGGCGCTGCATGTCCGCTGTGGGATCGCGCTGCTGACATGAACAGCATCGACGAGCGGCTCGCCAGCAGGTCAGTCTTCCCCCACACCCGCAGCACTGGGCAGCGGGGGGGGACACGGGAGAAGCAAATAGCCTCTCGGTTCATGCCACCCTCGCTACAAAAGCCAGCCTCGCCCCTGCGATGCACATACTCCGATCTCACCGAATCAGTGAACCCGCCCCAAAACAGTAGTCAGAGAACAGAGGCGCAGCAGGCAGCCTGCGCCCCCCCTCCCCCCGTACAACTGAAGCGAGCTCCCACTCCGTGCAGCGGGACTGTGCCTGGACGTCAGAAGTGGACGAGACCCTCCCCTGTCCACAACTACAATGACTGCCCGGAAACCACACCATTTACAGCCCTCAACCCTGGAAATGACGCGCAATACACCATTCGCTTTCCCAGCCCCATGAGGCCAGAGTTTCACTAATTCCATCCAGCCGGTACTCGGGCCGAAAATCCCTAAGTCTGCCAGACGCTGCAGCTGTTTGTTAAGTATGAGTCGTTCAACCTTGAAACGTGTCGTCGAAAATCATAAAATTACAACAAAGCCCACTGCTTATAAAACTAATCCACACCGTTAGCAGGAAACAGAAAGCGTGCGTCATACTGCCAGCACAATCTTTGTATACATATTTCATGAATCTTTCGTTATTCAACACTGCAACCAACGTGGGAGGGGGGGGGCTATGTAGAAGAGCCCAGCACGTGCATGGCCGAGAAACCACCACAACACCCTCACAACGCACGACCTTGTGCCCAAAATATAAATTCTGTCCATCTGTAAACCTATCGCTCTTGAATTGTCTACGACCTCCCTGGCGAGAAATAACATGGGGCATATTACCAAGCAATAGCGATAATTATCGCTATTGCTTGGTTAGAGACAAAATTTTACCGCAGAGCTGCGGCAATTTTTACCGCAAATAAACCTTGGTATTACCAAGGTTTATCGCAAAGGCGATTAAAATCGCCGCAATGCATGAATATCGCTGAAAAGTCCGCGATATTCATGCATTAACGAGCTAATGCTCTTAGCCATGTTATCCACCTCCCATTGGATAACCTGGCTAAGAACTGCTCAGGGCAGGTGTTAGCTTTTGGAGATAGCGATGTTAGCGACTGTTTTCAGTTGCTAACATCTTGGCACGCCCACTTTGCATGTCATTAGTGATAAATATCACTGACATGCAAAGTGGGGCCCAAGATGGTCACTATCTCCTACTAGCTGTCGCTAACTGGTGTTAGCGACAGCTAGGTAATAGGGAGATAATTTTATCTCCGCTTTCTCGGCTTTTAAAGCCAAAAAAGCGGAGATAAACCCCCTTGATAATATGCCCTATAATTACTTCCCTTTCCAACCCTTGCGCGATCCCAGTCGGCCCTCCGCTGAGACCCGCATTGGGCGCTTGCATGGGCGCCGGTTGCATACACCACAGGCACGGGGGTACTACGCTAATTGCCAAGCGTCTAATCCATATTAAATGGCTCGGACAAGACCGAGCGCCTACATGAACAGCCCTTGCCTGCACGACCGTCGCGGGGGGAAAAGGTTCTATACTTATGCATATTAGCCTAATCCGACACTGGCCAATCCTAATGCCGCATTATGCCTCCTATAGTTATTATTATTTACTTAAGACAAGGGAACCCAAGGCGCAATAAGCTAAGGACCATGGGTGAATGTTAATTTTCAGAGACAACAGTCCTTAGACAGGCAAGGAATATTAGGACACAATAAATATAGGCCAAATGGAGCTATATTGTTATAAGAAATGCCCAGCCGGGCACTTTAATTAAATTGATAGAAAAATGTCATAGAACAATCTCACACAAAGTGCAATGGAAGCAGAACACCCGCCGATGTCTGGCTAACACACTTAGAGAACAACAAACAAAGGAACAAAATTTTTTGCAGGCAAATCGCAAGTGGTCTGATTATTGTGAATCATATAACAGACAATCAAAAACAATACACATATGCATGTATATATTTTATCAGCTATGCATTTAGTGCATTTCTAGTCGACGACGTTTCGAACCACAGTTAATGACGGTTCATCCTCAGGACAGAAATTATTTGCCTAAAGAGTTCATATTCAGAGAATTATTTGCTGCATGGGAAACAATGTACCATACAGATCGATAGTTCCAGTTCTATACAGAATGAGTCATTGAAACGGACGCGATCATTCGGATATCTTGAAATCAGTGAAGCAGGTCCGCATTGGGGTTCCTTGCTTGTGTACGGGGTGGACTTTTCCTATAGTTATTATGCCACTATTCCCGTCCCAGGTACCTAGGCAAGGGGGAAATCAGCCATAGATCGAAAGAGGAGGCTATCTGGTGATCAAAACGCCCAAGACAATGAACTGCTAAAGGTCATACACAGAATATGCCCTAACGCTGTGCTCTGCGTATTTCACTGTTCACGAAGCCAGACTATCGCCAGAGCAAAGCAGCGGCTGCTGCATTCCGCACAAAAGGAAAACACATGGCGAGACATGCTCTTCTGGCAGAAGCCCGGATGCACAGAAAAACGTACATGTAATGAGATGTAAAACTGTGAAATGAATGTCATTGAATTGACACTTGTCACAACATATATTCTGTACCATTGTGAATGTTTTTAATTGTATATATCTGTTTTAATTTAGAACTGTCCTGAAGAAGGTGTCTTAATCTCAGAAAACCGAAACGCTGCATCGACAACCATCTCAATTGTTTCTCCAATTGAATTGAACATGTGAATGTATATTGTGGTTTTTATGTTTTTTTAATATGTTTGGATTTAACCCAATTTTAAATGAATTTGTGTGATAATTGTATGAAATAAATCCTACCTAATATTGGAAATGATACCCATGGTTTTGTAATTACTGTTGTGATATTTGAAGATATTGTACTGTGCATGTTCTTTGAAGTGGCATTCAGCATCTTTTCCCTACAGTGTGGTTTTTATTAGAATGTGATTAATATTTCTTACTAGTACAATTAGCTCTGCCAATATAGTCTTTTGTGTTTAAGTTGGGACATGCTTTGATTTTCTGCCAAATTTTCCCCTTGTCCCAGATTGGATAAAATACGGGGACCTCGCTTCTTTTTTAGAACATATGGCTTACAAATAATACACGTTCTGTTATGCTTTGTGCAATAATTATTTTGGTGATAGTGAGACTGGTTCAGTGAAAATGTTAACCACGTGGGTGTCATGTTTGTTTTGGGAAACTCGTGACAAAGTCTTTGCAGTGTGTACTTTTCACCTGCAGCATAATTTCTTACGTTTTTACGTTCCAAAACATTTAAATACTCTAGCATCCTTGTAAAATAAATAGTCCATCCAACAACACCTTTAAATTTAAAATAAATACCAGGTTTAAGTTAAAAGGATCAGCGATTTAACTAAAATGTTACTGGAGTACCATAAGATAATAAATATGACGTGGTGTTTAAATTCAGTGATAGGACATCTCTGGGTATCACAGGCATTGCAAACATGCAAGGACAGCACAGGCATGCAGAAAGTGGTGAGAAGAGAGAGTTTGGTGTTTCCGGTGGCACGCAGTGCCAAGAAAGTTTTGAGCACTTGCCAGCTTTTGTGCAGAACAGTAACGAAGAGGAGTTAAATGACGTTGGGGAGGCTATTATTACAGAGGGCAGAGAGGGATTTTTTGCAGCAAGCCTCTGAGCCTGCTGGTCAGGTAGCATGCGTTGTTTACAGAGAGCAGACCGCCACATGGACTACACGTGCATAACTTCACTAAGGGTCTTAGAGATACGAGATATGCGTTCGAGAACTTTACGGAATCGGAAGCCATAAAGGTGTATTCATGTGTGCCAGGCAGGAAGTTTCAACCACAACTAAAGAACTGTGAGACGGCCTGAAATACGCAAATTTTAGGCTGGGCTACTGAAATTATGCAGCAGGGGAGAGACAAATTATGCGGCAGGATTGGTAAATTATGCAGCTAGAAAAGCCAATGTATACAGCATAATGCTGCACATTTTATAATTGTATTACAATATTAGTTTGTCATTTTTACACTGTCCGGGCTTTGGTTGCACCTCCTCTGCTCCCATTTAACACTTGAATATAACAATAAGCAACAGAAGGGTGACCAGCCAATGGAAGTGAACACGAGAGACGGAAGGCAGGTAAGGCCTCAATTTTCAATTCAATTCAATTTTATTTATTATGTTTTGGCTCTCAAAAGAGGGCCACATAAAATATACAGAATTTAACACACAACAATTACAACGCAACAGTTACATTGCTCAAAAAAGCAGCAAAAGAAAGAAAGAAAAAATATATCCTTAAAACATCCTAAGGTAAATACGGGACTGACATATAAATCAAAAACTACAGAAGTCGGACGGTCAAGATACATCTCCAGAGACATATTAATAAATAGCTAAAAACCCTTTAAAAAAGTTAAAAATATGGAAGCAGAACATTTCATTGGGAGGGCAATAAAGTGCAAACAGGAAATCGTTCAAAGTGACAATGCCAAGATCCAGACAGATAACTTTTAACCATCTAAAGCGCAATTTACGGAGCGCAGGGCAAATCAGCAACACATGCATACAGTCCTGGATATTTACTTTACAAAAATTACACAAAGGAGAGGAGCCATACCATTTAGATAACAGTCGGTTTAACGGTAATAAATCATAACGTAAAAGAAACCAAAATCTGCGGATACCATGTGGTAGGTTCCATCTTACATAGGGTTGAGGGAGTTTCCACAGATAGGAATCAAGGAGATGATCTACCTTCCTTTTTCCAAAAATTACTTTTTTATCCATCTGGAAACACAAGTCCCATGAAGCTGCTTTTAAAACAAATTTTAACTGTAAAGAAGAATACAAAAACAAAGCAGTTTCATCTAATTTTAAGAGGATTACAGCTTTTCTAAAATTACGCACAAGTTGAGAAAACTCATTAAAATTACCCAATAATTCACTTTTGAGGATAGCTCTCATTGTCCCTACCTCAGCTCTTGCAAGGCAGGCCACCCATCTAACAAGGGCCGATAGTCCCTGTACCCAACTACTCCTGAGGCCGAAATCAAGCCTACAGGCAGCTAAAGGGCACGCGGTGTTTAGGGAAGAGAGAGATCTTAGAAGTTTACCCTCTATCTTATGGCAAAAGTCCCACTTTTTCACATCTATAAGTTCAATACCATACAATATTGTTGCGGGGATTTTAGATCTGTACACTTCCAATAAAATCGGAAAGTGCCGTTTCCCCGTTGCATGGTATAGGGAGTTTAAACCTTTGCCATGGGCAATAGCTTTGCGTGAACAATGCTCTATGTGGAGTTTCTCACTCAAGTTAGCCATAATAATTTTCCCCAAAAAAGTATAGGACTTTACCACCTCAAGTTTTTGGCCCCCTATAAACCAACCAAAATCAACAGAGCGGCACCTCTTCGTACCAGCTATACACATAACTTTACTTTTAGTAATGTTGATCTTCATATGATGAGCCACAGCAAACATATGAAGAGCATTTAGCCGATTTGCAAGTCCTTTAGGGGTTAGATCAAGAATAAGGACATCATCGGCGTACATCAGGCAAGATATAGGGGACCCCCCGACCACCAGGGCAATGCCCTCACTAGAAGAAAGGGCAGCGGGTAGGTCAACCGTGTACAGGGAAACAAGAGGGGGGCCAACAAACAGCCTTGTTTAAGGCCATTCAAAGAAGGAATTATGTCCGATAAACCCCTTTCGCCCCCCATCAACACCCTACACCAGGTCTCTGTATGTAGAGCCCGCACCAGCTCCAACAGGTAGGATGGAAGACCAAGCACTGCCAATTTTCTCCACAGCGTTCCGCGGTCCACTTTATCGAACGCTGTGGAGAAATCGATAAAGGCAGCATACACCACCCCACCTCTCACCTGAACATACTTATCAGTAACCACATGAAGGGCAGTAAGGTTGTCTAACGTACCGTGGTCCCTACGAAAGCCAGTCTGTTCTAGCGGCAGGATATTATTCTCCTCTACCCAACCGGAGAGGGCTTTTAGTAGACATTTCGCAAACACTTTTCCGATGGAGTCGAGGAGAGCAATCAGACAATAATTACTGGGGCTGTCCCTAACTCCCTTCTTAAAAATAGGGACCAGGATACTTCCCCTCCACGAAGCAGGGACCATTTTCATCATAAAACATGCTTTGAACAGGGGAAACAGAATTTTACTCCACTTTACAGGATCAGACTTCAGGACCGTCATAGGGAGTTCATCGGGTCCCATTGCCCCGGAGACCCGCATGCTTTTTATCGCTATCTCAATTTCCTTCTCAACTGGGTAGTTAGTAAGACCCAGAGGAGTAACACTGATGGCGATATCATTGCCTAAATTAACACTGGTGTCAATATCGTCACTTAAAATCCCATTCCCTGCATAGAGTTCCCGAATATAGGATATCCAGTCCTCTTCCGCTATAGGGATAGGGGAGGGGCCTAGTCTAGACCCACACCCCTTACCAATTATTGTCCAAAAATCTCTAGTCCTACCATGGACAACCGATTCCCTCAAATTAATCCATACATTGTCCTCCCTTACTTTTTTTAATTTTAACTGGAATCTGCTTCTCTTTCTTTTTAACCTTGATATTTCTTTACCACGATCCATAACTCTATCAAGATATTGTTTGCGAACCAGTTTGTTTATTTCCTTATTCAGGCTACGCAATATACTCGGGACCGCTACTCTATTTCTAGGTCGAAATTTTTTTTTAGCATAAGAAGTAATATTACGTACAAATTCTTCAAAATATGCTATTTCATTCCCATGCCACTCATTTAAAATTAATAGGGTCTCGTCTAGAAAGTCCTGTACCCCATTAATGGCGGTGGGATTCCAATAGCACCTTCCCGAGGAGGCGTGGAAAGCGACATCACTACCCTTAAGAGACCAAGGTGCAATTGTCAGAGGCTTTAAGGAAATAGTAACAAGCAATATACTATGGTCGCTCAAAGGAGTAAATATTATCTTAAGGTCCTGAACAAGAGGAAACAAACCGTAGTCTGCAATAACATAATCCAAGATAGAGGACCCAAACGGAAACTTGTGAGTAAATTTTGCAGGCACGTCAGACGGAAATCTCCCATTTAATATAAGTCCATCGACGGCCTCTAATTCATTTAGCAGAATCTTCCCTCTTTTATTTGTCACTAATTTATCAGGGAAGAATGCCTGCGGAACAAAATACGCCTCTTCTTTAGGTTTATTCCTAAATAGATCCAGGCTAAAATTAGAAATTTTACAATTCAGGTCTCCTACCAACAAAATGTCCGGAGGGGATGGGACATTTTTGATTAGATCAATGTATCGAAATACCTGTTTTAAAATCGCGTTAAAACACTCTTCCGGAGGAATATAAACATTCACAATTACAATAGGGGATTTTATCCCGTTATTAAACAAATTGTCGATGGTTATGGCATGGAACAATTTACTAGAATCCATGTAATGGGTGAATTTCCAGTGTAATTTATTAGATAATAGGCAAGCAATCCCTCCCCTGGCATGGCCTTTCTTAGAGGGGACGGCGGGAACTTCCAGAACATAGTAATCCTTAGAGACCTTCAGAACTGAGTTATTTATACAGTTCGGCACTGCAGTTAAGGGGATAGCCGCAGTATGTGGTATCAAAACCGATGTCCCAACTTTCGTGTCAAGCTCCACTGAAGCCACGTTTATTTCCCCCCTTGGCCGACCATGTTCGGTCATGAGGGGAACATTCCTCAAATCCGGTGACTTTTGTAACAGTGTCTTCAGTATTTGGGTAACGGATTCCAAAATACAATCCGAATTGCCAACAAATTTCCCTAAAAGAGATAAAATAGAGGCTAGTAATTGTTCCAAGGCAACCATGGATTCAGAAATAAGTTTTTCACATGCTTCCAATGGACGGCAGATGCCAGAAAGATTAAGGCCCGGGGTCCGGAAGCGACTAACAAATCGGACATATCCTGATCATTCAATGAGGGGGTACTACTATACAACAATAAACCAGATGGGGTAGCACCCCCGAGGGATTTATTAGGGGCCGGGGACTCCCTATTCGCTATATCTACATACCGGCCGCAAAGTTCATGATCAATAAGTAATGCGGATAAATCACCATCCAACTTATCCTTCAACGTGGTTTGAGACATAAATGGAGGATTCGTAGATTCCCTCTCATGTACTAAAGAAGAGAGTTTGCTTTCCCCATTCCCTTCAAAGAAAACAGGGGAAGAAGACACCACTGGCACAGGTAATTGTAGTGCGAGCTGAGACGAAGAAAGCTGCAGGCATGTACTAGGTTGCATATGAACCTCCTGGGCCGAGGCGCAGGGGGCTTTTTTAGAGGGTAAATTAGCGTTCTTAGGGGAGGGCAAAACCCAGAGCTCATACAAATGGCATTGACCCTTAAGGGGGGGATTATTTACCGATTTGTTTCTCGTGCGAATAGTTTCATTATTTGCACTAGGCATACCACCCACTTCCCTTCCAGAACGGAGTTTCTTAAACATATTTTCGACAATGTGACCACAAATGTATGTTGTAACGATGAATTTCCTCCGGATGAGTGAATAAAAATAGTGCAGTATACCACAATGATAAAAATAGTCCTGGAGATGCGGCAGAGGCAGCCCGAAAATAAAGTCCGAGGAAGCTAACAGTCCATATAGATGAATGGTTTCTTCCGCAGACAGTCAGGCGTATTTCCAGTAGGAGAAAGGATCAATCACTTTTAGTACAATAATACAAACGATGAAAATAACCGGGCCCAGCCCAGCCTACCTCGGCCACTGAGGGCCCGCCCTTTGCCCGGGCTTAGTCCGGCGTCCCGCAAGCGTCCCGCTTGACGTGGAGGGCGTGTCCTAAATAGGAGGAGCAAGGGGCGGGAAGAG
Source organism: Lissotriton vulgaris (assembly GCF_964263255.1). Classification (NCBI taxonomy): domain Eukaryota; kingdom Metazoa; phylum Chordata; class Amphibia; order Caudata; family Salamandridae; genus Lissotriton; species Lissotriton vulgaris. Next base: position 83,631 of record NW_028247459.1, on the reverse strand, counting down.
ACACCAGGTGCGCTCCGGTCTTCACGCGCTGAAGCCTGGGTCTCGCAGTCCCAGCTCCTGTCTAACAGCCTCAGGTACAATCAATACGAGTGCCACTTTACTCCTTTTTCCTCCGCTGAAGCAGGCAACACAAAGCACAGCACAGTCACGGCAGGCAATAACAGCTGCGAGCGGCACCCGCGGAGCGGGGGCCGCGAGCTGTAAATACTCGAGGCAGGAAATCAGGGCGGAGCGAGCAGCCAGCAAACAGGGCGGAGCAGGGGCGGGAAGAGACACCAGGTGCGCTCCGGTCTTCACGCGCTGAAGCCTGGGTCTCGCAGTCCCAGCCCCTGTCTAACAGCCTCAGGTACAATCAATACGAGTGCCACTTTACTCCTTTTTCCTCCGCTGAAGCAGGCAACACAAAGCACAGCACAGTCACGGCAGGCAATAACAGCTGCGAGCGGCCTCCTCCTACCAGGTGCCATGCAAGGCTCCCCTTCCACCCACCACTGCCGTTCCCCTGGGGGTTCACATGCAAGCTGTGCTGCTGGCACTCAGGGGAGCACCTGTCCTGCTGCCGCCTGACCCGGATCCAGGTCTCGAGCTCTGGCAGCTGCACAGCAGAAGGACAGGTGGGCAGAGCCGGGAGGAGGTAGGGGCTGCGCCGGGGCAAATCGATTCATCAACAGAGCCTCTTTAAGAAGCCAATCACTGTCTAAGTCGATGCCATGGCACGCGCTGAACTCCGAGCAGCCACAGAGTACTAGTCAGTGCTGAGGGGGCCCCTTGCAGCTTGGGGCCCCGCCCACTGCGGGGGCTGTGGGGGCCTGGGTACCGCCCCTGCTGACTAAATGGATGATGTTTCTCGGCACTTGCACAGGATGGGAGCCATAGGAGGTTAATACTCTGTGTGATATTGTTAAAAGTGAGATGATGGAAGAAGTTGCCACTGTATTATTCATGAGAATGAGGCCGACACCAATTACAGCAGGAACAATGTTTTTTTAAATTGTTTCCTACTGGGTGGGGAACCTGTAGAACGTATCACTTGGTAGAATTTTCAAGTTTTTACTGTAGAATGCTTTTTAGTTAGGTCGATCAATTGCCCCTGTCCACCTTTGCAGGTGGACATCTATTTCCCTCTTTTGAGACCCAATGCTCATAGACTTACTTTCTAGAGCAATACATTTCTTCTTTTCATGATTGGAACCTTCATTTAGTTCAAATTGAAGGTAAGGTTAAAAAAATCATTAAGAGAACTCTTGATTTGGGAGTCATTGATGGGTACAATGAAGAGGAACTTTGTATCTCTTTAAAGAAGCTACTAGGTGAGCATGTGTGACACATGAGGCTCTCAAAGGAATAGCCACAGCATTTGGGACAGACCTTTCCAAAAATACGACCCTAAGGAAAAAGTCTAGAATGTTTATGACTCAAGAACATGCAAACCCCCGGTTAAAAGTGCAACTAAGGGAAATGATCAGTAACGTTCAACTGTGGAGCAACACTCAGAAGTTTAGACATAGATAGACTCAGTAAAAGAACAAGTAAAAGAAGGAAGGCGAAAGGGAGACAGGGAGGTCTGAAAGTAAGAGTGATTCCAATGTCAAGGCTTATCCACTGAGGGAGATGCATGGAGGAGCCTATGTGCATATGCCTTGGAATCCTGGCGATGTTTTCACATTTATAAACCAGTTTCAAAAGTCGAGAGAAAGTCCTGATCAGTGGTATATTCAAGTTGACAGATTTGGGGAAATTTCAAAGGTGCTTTGGGAAGATCTGAATACTTTCTTTGGCGATGTTGTTCCAATGAATAGTGGGCTGAGTTGAAAGTCACTGTACAATGGCCAACTGCAGAGCCACTGAGGGATCTCCAACTAATGCTCCATCTGCTGTGGTAATGGAGAAGTAACATCAGGTTAACTTCTTTTAAACTAAGGTTCTCCAGACAGACATTTACCAGTTGAAGATCTCAAGGACGACACAAGAGTCTAAAGAGTCAGTGCATTCTGATTATGAAAGACTTATTAAAGTCTTTAATCAGAATAGTGGCCTCAGAAGTCAATAGCAAGGAGATCTCAGTAATGTTCTGGCACAGTATGTTCTCAGGTTGCATCCAGTGATTAGTATTTCAGTGATGACTTGGAAGTAAGACCAAAGAGCATTACGGAAAAATGTATTTCGGCTTAGATGAAATTAGCTCAGAAAGGATTTCAGAGTGGTTTGTACCCGGCAAATTCTGGCTATAGGTATAGTGGTGGTAATGGAGTTATATGCCATTACTGTATTTATTAGGGACATTGGAAGTGTGAGCACTGTTCAAATCCAAATGAAGTACAGTTTGATGACCATTAACCTAATATGAATGTTATGAGTGCTCTAAAAAATGCAAATGCAAAGACCTCCTAAATCTAACATGCCCCAATCCTCCTTGAAACAGCATATTCCAAATACTCAGAGGTCCATTGGGAATGGAATTGGCCGAGCTCCACAGACCTCCTTACCCAGTTCAGAAACTTTTAGAAACAGTTCCTAGCCTTTGACACTGTGGGAGCCAAAGGACTCACCAAGATGGTTCTATCGTAATATATACACAGTTACAATCTTGCTGGAGAGAATCATTGTGGCTCCTGAGAGGATGATGGTCCGGACCTTTTCCACCGTAGGCGAATTAGAACTTTCCAAATCAATTTAAAACATCAATGACAATTTGAATTTACGAACAGTCAATGATAAGAGGTTTGTGCAAGGTTTCTCAAAACCTTTATTTAGCATAAGGTTAGAATATCTAGGGCCAGATGTACAATGCTTTTTAGCGTGCGCAAACGGGTCTTAGACCCTTGTTTGCGCACGCTAAAAAGCATGGGCCCATGTACAAACAGTATTTTGAGACTCGCAAGTAAATTGTGACCCGCAAAATACTGTTTTGTGACTCGCTATTAGGAAGGGGAGTTCCCTTCCTAATAGCGATGCAAAGCTATGTCCCAATGTTTTGCGACCGCAATTGCGGTCGCAAAATACTCGCAAATCCCCACCCACTTCAGGTAGCTGGTAATGTATTTTCAAATACGAAGGGGTCCCAGGGGACCCCTATCCCTTTGCAAATGCATGCAATATTATTTTTTAAGGGCAGGCAGTGGTCCCAGGGATTACTGCCTGCCCTTAAAAAATGAAACAAAAATGTTTTTCACTTTATTTAAAAGCAGTCCCAGACATGGTGGTCTGCTGAGCCCAGTAGGCCACCATCTCTAGAAGGGCCTGTCATTCCCAATGGGCTCGCAAATTGTGAGAGGCTCATTAATATTCATGAGCCTTGTAATTTGCAACCCCATTGGGAATCGCAAACAGTGTTAAACACACTGTTGTACATGCCAAAGAGTGCCTTGCAAATTGCGAGTCGCAAAGGCAATGCAATTTGCGAGGCGCTATTTGGCAGGTTGTACATCTGGCCCGTAATCTCTTTATTTAGATTAGTTTGTTTACAGAAGTGTAAGATAGAATTGGTTAAGAGTCACCATTAGAGGACTATACACAGTGTTCCATAAAGAAACCACATAAACTAATTATAGGACCTATTTAAAATAAAACCCATGAAGAGTTCCTCTGGAGAAGAACAAATAAGAAACAAACTTCTCATAAAGAGTAGATCCGGAAACTCAGCCGAGTTCCCTACAGCTTCAGTAACAATTGTAAATGAGAGTGTAAACCTTGCAGTAGCATTGATCACCAAAGATCCAAATATAGTCGCCTTAGAGGAATAGCTAAAAAAATAAACTCTCCATAAAGATGAGTTTCAGGTTATGGAGAGATCCATCCACAGGACCACTGGAAAAAGAAGTCGGAGTCTGAGTCGAAAGGCCTGATTATGATGATGGTAAACCCGTCACCGACAGACTGTCGGTGGCGGGGTCACCACCATTGTGTGGCAAGCACCACATGTAAAAAGTGCATTTTTTACATTGCGGTGGGTGCTGCAGCCAGAAGCACCCCCGCAATGTAATGTATGGTGAGTGCGGCTGCCGCGGTGGCAGCCGGATCGTAATACACCCTGTGAGACCGCCACCTTGTAGGCGTGCGTTCCCACTCCCTGAGACAATGGCGATCGGACTGGAGTCTATCTGCCATCATAATCAGCCCCTAAGTCGGAGAAATCCAAGAATCTCTGTCTAACTATCTAATAATACTCATTAATATAGATTCATACTTTCGTAACATTTCGGTAGTCGTCCTCTGTTGATATCCAACAAGAATAGTTAAAGAGTTAAAGAGGAGGATTTGTTGGTCACACAATGCTCCTTCTTCTGATTCCTTAGTTGCTATTGGCCGATATAATTTATTCGATAAAGAGACAGAGGCCCTAATTCCGATGTCCAACAAATTTCAGTGTTGGAACCGACCGACCATATGTTGGTGGTTCCGACCACCCTATCACAATGCGATGGCACATGGTGCAGTCAAAAGCTCCCATTTCCCTATGGGAGTATGTATAGCGGTCAAAAGCTGTCTGCAGCACAAGCTCCCATAGAGAAATTGGAGTTCCTGTAAATCCCTGTACTGCATGGAAGGCACCCAATGGAGCCTGCCATGTGGTGCAGTGATTTACAGGGAGGTACCATGGGTGCCCCCCAGGCCATTAACTGGAGGCCGTGGAGGGAGCCCGCAAAGTCTCTTTCGGACAGCCTGAAGAACCGGAATAACCCACTTACAGGGTCTCGGCGGAAGGGGAACCGCCCAAATCTTCCATACTCTTCATACGTAGTAAAAGGAGACACAGGAGCTTTCGTCTGCAGGAGGAACCCAGATTTATTTCAATAGCCCGGACTATGGAACAGAGTCCCAAGCTAGTCAAAGACAAGACAGAGGAGGCTGCTACTTCACTCGGTAGCTTACATGCCTTTTATAAATTTCTTAATACATTAATTTGGCTGTTAGTCCATTATTCAATCAGGGCAGTGTTTGTTGTTGATTAGCTGGATCCAGGTGGTGTTTGTAGTTAGTGACCTGGTCAAGACAAGATACACAGTCAAATGTTAGTTCAGCTTTGATCGGGGCTTAGTTTCCTCAGGTTTCTTTGCCCAGTTGCCTTGATCAAAAGCCCCGGCTTTACGAGCCATTCTCCGATTGTCTGGATGATAGTTCAGCAGTCAGACCATTGTCCAGATAACCTGATCATTGCGTCAAGGATGTTTTATCAGGCTGGGAGCAGGAGAGGAGAAATTAATCATTCACTTGGGGTGAGGGCCATGTGGCTTTATGATGAACTGCAGAAAACAGGGGGTTGGGCGGGTGACGGTTCCTGGGCAGAAATGCAGGCCTGCAAAAATGGATTTTTTGTTGTGTTGATAGAATTTTCTTGTACATCTGAAAAAACGACCAGGTGGGTCCTGTGAAAGTGTTTGCCACAAGATGGCAATGCAAAAACCAATGGAGTCCTGTTAAAAATGATTGACGATCGAAAAATACTTTTCCTCAGACCCTCCTTTTGCCATAGAGTGGCAAATACTTTAGGAAATGTCAATGTTCATAAGGCCATCTGTTTCTTGCTGGATCATCACCATCATATTTGTGTTGTGAATGTTTGATGGCGGAGGCTTGATGGTCTGCACACACATTGTACAGAGCACTGGCAGGCACTGAAAACACAAACAGCAGGAGACCAGGACAGCTACTCCTAATGCAAGGAAGATGAGGACCCTCCAACCCCACTGGGAAAGAAGGCCCCAGATCCAGCCAGTGAGGTACCAGTTGCCTTCATCCAGATGTACTTCAGAAGAGAGACGATGCTAGCGTTGGATGGCATCGTATACTGTAGGTGCATTGTCCGGGATATATACGCAGCAGCTGGAGCAAATCAATTTACATACACCACCACGATCAGCCAGGATGACGTCTAGGACCATTCTGTTCTGAAGTGTTAAGAGGCGGTCCGCCTGCAGCTCTGCAGGGATGTTGGAGAGGGCACCAGCTGTTACTGTGGTGGTGGCCTCAAGGACCCTGGTCAGTCCTCGTATAGCTCGACTGTTTGCCATGGGGCCCCAGAATGGAAGCATACCTTTAAAGAAGTCCCCAGCTTCCTGGCCCGCTGTATCTTCGGCTGATATGATGCTCCTACGTGAGCGGCGCACGGCGCCCTTCATTGACAGATGGTAACACCCATGGGTGGAATATGTTGGTGGGAGGAGGAAGGCCAGAAAGCAGGTACCAGATCAGTTACGGGGAAGCCAGGTGAAGGCGGCAGTTCCACAGATAAAATAGGTGTTGGGGGATGCCACCAGCTTCGGAGGAGATGTGGAATTTAGTGTTTTAGTGATGCCACATATACTGGTGCCAACTTTCTTAGTCCCTAGGCCATGGATGCAGACACGGCCTTACACATTGATGACATTCAGAGTGTCTCTTTTATTAGGCAGTATCTTTCTGATGCCGAACCTGGAAAATGTTTGTCGAGTGGTGGAGTTGAATACTACCATCTCACCTAGTTCATCTGGTGGTAGTAGCAATGTGGAAGAGCTGGTCGGGCAAAAAGGAGCATTGGCATTGCCAGATCTGTTCCGCCAGAAGTCATCACGGAATGTACCAAGGACAGGATGGGCAGTACCATCAACAGTGTAGGCCTCCTGCATCAAGATCCACCATGCAAGACAAGACCCAGAGATGGAAAATGGATAAGGAAAGAATGGGACAGATGTAGCATGGAGTTTGGCATCAGTCCGCACACCCAGAAGTTGGAAGTGTTCATGATCAGTTGGTGGTGGTGCAACATTTGGATGAAGGTGTTGTTGAAAAATTCTGCAAAGCGGGCTAATTCGTGGGTTGGTAGTGTATAGTACTGATGCTCCGCAGGAGTCTGGGTAGGAGTTGGTGATGTAACAGGATGGAAGATCAGTAAGAGCCAAACAAGGATAGATAGGAGGAGGGAGCCAAACAGCGTCACCACGGTGACCATGAAGCATCTACTATGTCGGAGACTGGCATCTGGTTTCTAGATACGGGTGTTTGGGAAGGCGGCCATTGTGCTAAGCCAGGGACCCCTTGTGGCTGTCTGTGATTGGTGGTTGTTTCACTGGATGCAGGGGCCGAGGGTCCTTATGGTTTGCCCCAGTCTTAAAAACAGCACTACTCTCAGCCTGGGAGGATCACAGCCCTACAGCCTATTGGTACTTGGTGAAGTCAAGGGCAAGCCTTCCCTCTGGAGCGTAAGTTGTATCTGTCGGAAGCAGGGACTGTATGGTCGGGAAACAATTGTTCTTGATGCTGAGCAGTGTTAAGGGAGGGTTCCACCCTTCCTCTTAGTATGTTGTCACTCTCCGCTTCAGTGGATGTAGAATGCAGTCTGGCATCGCTGAATGGGACAAAGGTTGGAATTGTCTCTGTCTCTGTGTCTCCCAGTCCTTCCCTCACCCACTGATCATAGGGGAGAGGTAGAGGGACATGCCGGCAGTGGGTAGAGTGTTCCCAGTTCTTTCGACCATCCACTTTCACAGCAGTGCGGGTGGCTAACAGTACTTGACTGGGTTGTGTCCAGCGGGGCTCGAAGCTCTTGGTCGGCTGGAAGATCCTCACAAGGACCCAGTCGCCGGGTTGGATGACGTGTCCTGGGCCCTCGCTTTTGTCGGGTATGGCCTCGTGCACCTGGAGATAAAGAGTACGAAAGGTGTTTGTTAGAGTGTACAGGTAATCAGTCAATAAAGGGTATTCAACATCGGACAGTTTCTTAGGTCTGGGGACACCTCAGACATTGGCAGGCCTCCCGAACACAATTTCATGGAAGGATAATCCTATCCTGGTGTGGGCCGTTGTTCTTGTGGACAGTAGGGCCAAGGGCAGAGCATCAACCCAAGTGACACCTGTCTCGGCTACTATTTTGGCCATTTTAGTTTTTAGGATGCCATTGTATACCTCCACTAGACCTGCTGACTGGGGGTGGTTGGCGGCGTGAAATCTTTGTTTTATGCCTAATGCTGTACAGACATAATCGATGATTTGAGCTGTAAAGTTTTTCCCGTGTCACTCCAGACCAAGCGGGGCAAACCAAAGCATGGGAGGTACTCCTTGAGTAGCACTTTGGCGGTAGTGATAGCAGTGCAGTCTTTGACTGGGTAGGCTTCGACCCATCGACTGAATGCACAGACCACTACCAGGACATATTTTAAGTTATTGCACCTGTCCATCTGGATGTAGTCCATTTGGAGGACTTCAAACGGGAAGGTAGGAGGAGAGAATCCTCTCCTGGGAGTAAAAGTGCCTTTTCCTGGGTTGTACATTAGGCAAATCATACATGTTTTAACCAGTTTTTCAGCATATGCTGGTATTTTGGAGTTTTACCATGTAGGTTTCAACAGTTTTTAAATTCCTTTTGCGCTAATGTGAGCAGGACCATGGGCCATTGTAACTACTGCCAGCACGTGACTGTCAGGCAACATCCATGGTCTTTCCATTGTCGTACAGACCCAGCAACCATCACTTCCCTCCTTTCCTAAGTGATCTTCCCACACTCTTAGTTCTTCAGGAGTAGTATGGGACTGAATGTCAAGCACACTCTGTACTGTATTTTCAACCATGCCCCCTGCTGCCACCCATCTAGCGGGACCTCCTACATACATTCCTTCTCTTTTTCTAAGCGCTGTTTGTCTGGCCGTCTGGTCAGCCAGAGCATTGCCTTTCCCGACATCGTCTGTCGCTTTCTTATGAGCTTTACATTTTATAATGGCCGCCTTTTTGGGGCGTGTCAGAGAGTCTAACAGTCGGTGAATTAGAGGGCCATGTTGGATCTTGGTCCCATGGGAAGTAAGGAAATTCCTTTCTTTCCATAGCCTCCCGAAGTTGTGGGCCATCCCGAAGGCATACTGAATGTCGGTATAGATATTTACTGTTATACCCTTGCTTAACTCACAGGCTCTAGTGAGGCCACTAGTTCTGCTGCCTGAGCAGAGCACTGCGGAATCTGAGCTGTTTCTACCACCTTTCCCAATGTCGTGAGTGCGTAGGCAGTTGAGGTGTTGCCATCTGGCCTTCTGAGGCATGATCCGTCCACATACAGTGTACCGTCTGGTTCTGCTATCGGGGTATCCTGTAAGTCAACTCGTCCCTTTGTCTCGTCCTCTGTCCTTAATATGCAATCATGTGGGTCTAAGCGGGCATCCTGAGTGTCCAGTGGAAGTAATGTGGCGGTGTTTAGTGCAGTGCATCTTTTGATGTTAATATGGCTGGCAAAGAGTATCAGTTCATACCCTGTGAGTCGTGCGCTAGTGAGGTACTGTGTCTTGGTGTTGTTAAGGAGGGTATCTACAGAATGGGGGACCATCAGAGTTAGAAGGGAGATCATGACGATTTCCGCACTCTGACCGACCATGAGGGTGGCCGCAGCGGTCGCCTGTAGGCATCCTGGGAGAGCCCTCACAACAGGATCTAAGGTGGCTGAAAATATGCACATGGCCGTTGGTGACCTCCAAACATCTGGGTCAGGACTGCGCATGCACAATCATCTGTCTCATATACCAAAAGAAAAAATTATTTGCTATAGTTAGGGGTACCGAGGACTGGAGCAGTGCACAGGGCCCTCTTTGAATCTTCGAAGGCCTGCGCATGCTCGGTAGCCCATGGAAAGGAACTGTCTGATATCTCCTTGGTGGTGAGGGGAAGAAGGGGTTTGACCATGGCCGAAAAATTGGAAATCCACTGTCTACAGTATGAGGTTAGGCCTATGAAAGCTCGTACCTGCTTTTGAGTCCGTGGGGCCGTCATAGCATTAATTTGATATTTGATATTTGTGGGTATTTGTAAAGCGCGGCTATCGCTCCGGAAGGAGCATCTTGGCGCTGAGCGTACAGAAAAAAAGAAACGTGGTGATAAATAGATCAAATGGCTGCTAGAACCGAGGAGTCAGATTGCTGGAACACCCAGGTTTTCAGGAGTTTTAATGACGGCTACACGATCAGCGGTGAGTTGCCTTCCCTCCTTCGAGAGGAGATGACCTAAATAGGTCACCTTCTCTTGACCAAACTGAAGCTTTTTTAAAGAGACTTTGTGATTATGGAGGGCAAGGTGGAGTAACAGACAGAGAGTAGCTTTTCTACATGTTGGGGCAGAATTTGCAGCAATGAGGAGATCGTCTACATATTGCAAGAGCGTGGAATTGTCAGGAAGTTCCAAGGAATCTAGTTGGCTTTTTAGGGCTTGGCTGTAGATACTGGGGCTCTCGGTAAAACCTTGAAGGACGCGGCATAATCTAAAACTCCGCCCACCAAGGGAGAAACCAAAACATTGTCTGCTGTCAGGATGTATAGGTATGCTGAAAAAGGCGTTCTTTAGGTCAATGACAGAGAAGTGTGTGGCATCAGAGGGGACCATCGTTAAGAGGGCAGTGATGTCGGGGACAACAGGATATTGGGATATTGTTATTTTGTTAAGGGCTCTCAGGTCAATCACAAATCTGTATATTTTAGGGGAGAGAGCATCTCCATTAGTCTTTTTAAGAACGGGAAAAATGGGACTGTTATAGATATTGCCACGTGTCTCCTCCACTACGCCCTTGTCCATCAATTCAGATATTATTGTCAACAGGGCCATTTCTCCTTCTGCGGGCAGTCGATACTGCCGAAGGCGGGGGAGAAGAGCACCTGGCTGGATGCGTACCACATGAGGTGGTATGTTGAGACACCCTACATCAGTGTCTGATGATGCCCAGAGGGAGGAAGGTAAAGACTGCAACTCTGGTGGGAGGGGACTGGACAGATACATGTAGGAAGCTGTAGTCGGAGTTATTGTTAGGAATACACCTTGGGAACTACATAATATGGTCGCACACAGGGCTTTCAGTAAATCCAAGCCTAGCAAATTCTCACTGCAACCTGTAGTAAGGACCAAGGGAGCGTCAATATGCGCAGGGCAAATATCGAGTGGGAGGGGTTTAGAGACAGGACTGTTCACGGGCGTCCCTGCAAAACCCACAGAGACATTCATATTGCCAGAAAGGGGTGCCTCTGAGACTGACAGACGTGCAATAGAAGCCCTGGTGACCCGAGTATCCAAAAGAAAATTCTTATAATTCCCCACAACTGACATTTGAACATACGGGCCCCTTTGATCCACTAGAATTTGCACTCTGGTAATACCCCTTTCCTGGCTGTCATATGCTTGGTAGGATCCTGTCTCATCAACTTCGTCATGATCATCATTGGAATAAGTGCGTGTTGCTTCATACCCATCAAACCTGTTGGCCGGGCGTGGCCGGGCGGGAGCATCATCCCTGGGCCTACGTTCTTTATCTTGTGGATGGGGCGGGCCATGGTCCCGAGTCGGCCTCGCTTCCCTCGGAGCGTGAGGCAGAGTCTTCCCTGTTCTTATGTTTTCAGCTAATACGGGACACTCATCTATCCAATTGCCATACCCTTTACAATAGGCACACTGATCTGTTTGGAGGGCTCCAGTACCTTGAGGGCTGAAGGGGGTAGACTGTCGAGCCCTTGGAGGGGGTTGGGGTTGTGGTCTAAAATTCCCGTGGGCATCGGGACCTCGGGGAGGATAAGCTTGCTGTAGAAGTGCCTTAGTCTTAAGATCCCTAACCTTCTTACTTTCTTTATCTTTATCTTCGTTCTCCCTATTCTCGTGATATTGTGCCATAGCCAAGATACCAGTCATAGTTTGAGCAGACCATGTACTTTCAACCTTCTTAAGCCTGGCAGAGATCTCAGGAAGTAAGTTGCTGACAAATGTATCGACAAACACTGGGCCAGAACCTGGGGTCTGGGGATTCAAACCACTATGCCCTTGTATTTGGTCTCAAAACGGGTAAAGAAGTCAGCCACATTTTCATCTTTTCGCTGTCTACCGGTGTTTATTTTATCCCAGTTAATGACAGTTTCTGGGAAAAGTGTTTTCATTAACATCATTATTTTACCGGGCAAAGTCAGGATGGCAGCTTCTGGTTTAGTCCCTCCTACCCTTGCTTCTTCCATAGCCTCTAGGTCAGCCTATTTACCTCCCAATACCACTTCATGATCAGTATGCCGAATCTTGTCCCATATTTCAGTGGGTACAACCGCACCAAAAAGTAAATCTATATCCTCAAGAACGAGAGTACCTGCAGATATAATCTGACCTAATTCTCTGTAAAAGGCAGCCGGATTCTTACGGTGATCTGGTAACTGTCCTTTTAACTGCATTACTTCTGACCTTTTCGAAGGAACATGAACCCAAAGCCTGCGCCAGTGTGCTTCAACAGCTCCTCAGCCATTATTTTGGGCATCGGTAAGTGCACTAACAAAGACATTAAACGTAAATACCTAAATCTAAGGCTGGCAACCTCCCAACAAATGCTGATCAACCGAAATGGAGGCCCCAAGAAAGTAAGGAATGCGATTTATGTGGCGCAGGAAGACAAGACCTCATCCATCTGATTTGCATTTGTCCTGTGCTGAATCAGGAACGTCGGAGTTGGCTAAAGGCCAAGTTCAAGGAACATGGAATTTGCACCTGACGGTCTGCGATCGTACACATCCTATGCTCAGTGGATCCTCAATTCATCTGCAGAGCAGTCAAATTTATTACCAATTTTGAGAAAAAGCGAGGGCTATTGGCAAAGACTTGAACCTGCAACATGAACTCTTTATCTATGTGGCTGAGCCATGGTCCTTGACAAGTTTATCCTGAAGTTCGAATGATATCTTCATTTTATACATTTTATCTTTCATATAGCAGTGTTAACTCCCTGCTTTTTAAACATTGTGGTATTTTATATTTTGTAATGGTTTTTATTAACTATACAATAAAGAATTATTATCACTAACAAAGACAGGGGCCGCTTCTCTCATTGGCATAGCTGTTTCTAAAGGGGCATTTGGAAAGGCAGTCATGTCACGGTAAGCCACTAAAATGGATATGGCACCAAACATCCCCTCTCCCTGAACATCGCCTCTTTTTATTTGTGACCTAAGGCCCATCAATCCGGTGGGTATCTGCACAGACACATTCTCAAATTTTTGCATGACAAAAGCACACATGTATTCAGCCCAGTTGGTTTGTTCCATAATTGTCCATTGAGAAAAGGTGGACCATATTTGTTTAAAGGAATAAATATTTTTGGTATTTATCCAACATTCACACGGTTGCCTTTGTAGGTCTTTCTCTTGAAGGGACGAAAAGCTGACTGCTGAGCGCAAGGAGTCCAATAGGGGGGATTCAATAATTTACATAAGTCTTGCTTAACTGTAGCCCACGGGGAAGCAAGTAAAGGACGGGTAGGGGTAAAGCCGCTTGGGTTGGACGGATGGAGGCTTGTTGCCACTCCCTCGGCGAGGACAGAGTTAACGTGTGTGGTTGGTGTCATGGGAAAGGTCGGGAGGGCTGGTGTGACAGGGGGAACAGTAGGAAGGGCAGTGGGGGCAGGAGCGGGTGGTGATAGTGGGGCATGCAGGGTGTGAGGTGTCAGGGCAGGGTACATTGGGGCATATGCAGGAGGACTTTCTAGCAAGGAATCACTTTCTTCTCCTCCCTCTATATGGACCTTTCCTTTTTCCTCACGGGCTGGATAACATTTCTGTACTCGGGCCCCATGCTCCCAATCAGCTCTTTCTACCGATTTTGTTATTCGATTTTGTAAATTTTCTCTGGCGTGGTCGGCCATTGACATACGTTCTTGTTTTCTTTCTTCCGCCTTCTGTTTTCTAGCTCTCTGTTCTATCTCTTTCCTCCAATATCGGACAGATTTAAACATGGACAGGAGTGTTTTTCTTTTAATTAATTGTTCCTCTAAGTCGTCGAGGACTTGGGAGTCAAAGGAGCCATAAAGTGGCCACTGTAACTCCGCGTTACTTTTCTTGGTGTATTTTACCCAAAATGAGGAAAACATTATAACAGAAGGGCCATATTTAATATACATGGTATGGCCAGGGGTCCCTTCTGGAGGGAGCAGGTAGGCTGACTCCAGCTGGGAGTCCTGTGTACACATACAACAACATAATCTCTTGAACTTGCTACTGATCGGCATGTTTAAAAACAGATAACAGAGACCAGCGGGTTCCTAAAACTCACCTCGCTTGCTTGTCTTTTGCAAAGGACAATAATAGCAGAATCATACAGAACAGACACCAGCGGGTTTTAAAAATTCACCTCGCTTGCTTGGCTTTGGCAAAAGTCAATAACAACTTGGCTTTTGTGAAAGTCAATGACAGAATCATTCAGACTTGGTGGATGATCAGTCCACCCTTACCCTACAGGGGTAGTTCTCTTCTGCAGACGTAGGGCTGTGTCCTGCTCCAGAAATTATTTGCTAGGGGACTCCAGCGAGAAGGCGGTCAAGTGGCCCAGACCGGGTGGGGAGGAACAACGGGTGAGTCGTTCGGTCTACCGGAATACAGGAATTCTTGGGTAGGGCGCCTCCGTCGGAGTCTCTCCGTGCACCTCCTCACGGCCACCGGGCCTGACCTCCGTACTCTTGGAGTCCCTATTCAGGCGCCATTTGAAGACCCGAATAACCCACTTACAGGGTCTCGGCGGCGGGGGAACCGCCCAAATCTTCCATACCCTTCATACGTAGTAAAAGGAGACACAGGAACCTTCGTCTGCAGGAGGAACCCAGATTTATTTCAATAGCCCGGGCTATGGAACAGAGTCCCAAGCTAGTCAAAGACAAGACAGAGGAGGCTGCTACTTCACTCGGTAGCTTACATGTCTTTTATACATTTCTTATTACATTCATTTGTCTGTTAGTCCATTATTCAATAAGGGCAGTGTTTGTTTTTGATTAGCTGGATCCAGGTGGTGTTTCTAGTTAGTGACCTGGTCAAGGCAAGGTACACAGTCAGATGTTAGTTCAGCTTTGATCGGGGCTTAGTTTCCTCAGGTTTCTTTGCCCAGTTGCCTTGATCAAAAGCCCCGGCTTTACGAGTTATTCTCCGATTGTCTGGATGGAAGTTCAGCAGTCAGACCATTGTCCAGATAACCTGATCATGGTGTCAAGGATGTTTTATCAGGCTGGGAGCAGGAGAGGAGAAATGAATCATTCACTTGGGGTGAGAGCCCTGTGGCTTTCTGATGAACTGTAGAGAACAGGGGGTTGGGCGGGTGATGGTTCCTGGGCAGAAATGTAGGCCTGCAAAAATGGGTTTTTGTTGTGTTGGTAGAATTTTTTCGTACATCAGAAAAAACGACCAGGTGGGTCCTGTGAAAGTGTTTGCCACGAGATGGCAATGCAAAAACCAATGGAGTCTTGTTAAAAATGATTGTCGATCAAAAAATACTTTTCCTCAAGCCTTACATGAAAAGCCTGTCAGAAACCAACATCATAATACTGACGGCAGAAACGCCGTCCATAGGGGATTATGTGCGGCCTCCGACTGGTCAATGGGCTCTCTGAGCCCGTCGGGAGCCAGTCGGTCTGACCGGCCAGTTTAAAGTCCGACTGCCCACATTGTAATTAGGCGGTCAGACTTTAAACCAAGGATGTCGGTCAGAAAGCATCCGACCTGTGGTGACATGAATATTGAGTCAAGAATATCGTGACAGCATTATATCGAGGTAAGTAATATTGATGTCAAAAATATCGAAAATTGCCTTACCATTAAATATAGATGTTTCAAATATAGTTGTACATAGTATCGATTTTGGGTAATGGTTATTGTAAGTGTTATTTATGATTTTTTTTATTTTATGTTATCTGTAATGTTTTTGCTTATTTTTATTTTATTTAAAAAAGTATAATTTTTTTAATATTGTAATATATTTTTTAGTAGCAGGATGTTGGGTTTAATGGGTAAAAGTGCAGGAATAATTAAAAATATATATGTTAGAATTTTATGCATTTTTTACAATGTTAATTCACCAACATTGCAGGTTTAAAGTCTGACCGCCTAATTGCAACGTAGGCCGGTCAGACAGACTGGCTTCCAACAGGCCATCAGCCAGTCAGAGGATGCACATAATCCCCTATGGACAGATTTTCCGCTGTGCGGATTATGATGTCGGTTCTCTCAGGTTTTTCATGCCGGGCATTCTGACATGAAAAGCCTGTCAGAAAACGACTTGGGGGACGTGGCTTGGCACGCCAAGATGGCAGACGTGTGTCCCTAGAGCATTGCCCGGCTGACGGTGGCACCTACACTCATCGATGCCGAGAACGTACTAATACCCATCCAGCCCAGATACTCACCTGATCGGCATCTCCCTGCCCCTCTCTGGTCCTAGGTATAAGAGGCGAAGAGACATCCTGCGGGGAGTAAGCAGCCTCCCGCCTGACTTGGCTGTGGTGACAAAAAGGCAGCCCCCGTCGGGCTCCGGGCATTCTGAGACGGAGATGCTGGAGCTCCGGAGCCCTGCCGGGACAGCCCAGGGAGCAGCCCAAAACAGTCCGCTCCAAGGGGGGAGCATGCAGCGAGACGGCCGAGCTGGAACCGGCACCCCGAGGTGAGAGCGCGCAACCCGACCGATGCGGCCTCACGGGACCCGCGCGGCCGCCCCGCACCAGGAATCCGGCCGGCCGCGGGAACCACACTGAAATCGCCTGCCATAGACAGTACCACAGCACCGACGACGCGGGGAAGGACGTTGGGGCCCCGTTTTGCGGCTGCTGAGAACTCACTGCGGCCTGCGGCTCTGAGTCCTGGGATTGCGCCCCCCATTTTATGGCGTCGATAGTCGCGGCCTGGAGGGGGAAGAGTTTTTTGCTTGGAGGCCGGGGTGATGTGGCAATGTGGGCCTCCAGTCCAGACCTAATGCCCCCTGTGGTGCCATTTTACATCTCTTCACCGCCAAGGGATCCATTACACTGCTGGCAGGCCCCAACAGTCAGAAGGGTGGCCACAGTCATAGGGTCACACATAACCACGAGGGAAACCACCCGAGGTGCAGTATTGTCCATCGACAGCACTGAAGGACTTAAGCACCAGTCTGTACAATTAGTATTCAAACCCCGCCGAGGATTGCAGCGCCCATCTCTATATCTACACGGCCTCACACCGTGGATTGCCCTGCTGGTTGCCTGTCGGAGGACCGGAGTCCCCCTTCATTCGGCACCTGGTACCGCGGTGTGGGTGGGGCGAGAGGCCGGGCTGAGGGGACATGGAGGATAGCCAAGTGACTTGGCCGGGCCCCACGGCACCGGCCAGTATTTCCATTGCCCACGCCAGGGCGCACTGTCTCACTAGTCCCCAGGGGTGATCCAAAGGGACAGCCATCGTCATTGGAGGTGCGGGCTAACAGGGAGGCGATCACTGGTGGGACAACCCCGTCGCCCAGGGTATCTACAGTGCCAGCAGAAACAGGTAGTGGCTGAAGGCGCAGTCGCAGGTACTGTGCTCACCTCTGGTTCAAAACTCATCCTCCGTCCCCCCCGCTGCGTTCGCCGACGGGGCCTGGGGGCGACAGCCAGGGAGACAGGACCAGACGCGCAACCCCATCAGACGCGGCCTGATCGCAGCCAGCGGCACGGAACTATCAGCGCATCAGGGAAAGAAGAAAAAGATTCCTCAATCTACTTCTGTTAAAACCCTCCTTGTTAGCACTTGTCTGAACTCAAGAATGAGTCAAAATGCCAGGAAATATCCAAATTGGCGGAGATTAAGTCCAAGTTGGAAAGCAGGATTACGAACCATTTTGCTGAAGTTGAAAGGTTCTGCAAGAGTTGATCCGCAAGGAAGGTTCACTTCCTGTTTGGGTTCTCGGTCTAGTTGTTAGGTCTCGAGGCTCCCAAACAGGAACAATGCGCATGCGCGAGCAATGCGCTGCGCATTTCAACTGAATTCAGTCAGGAGCGGCAGCCTTTTTTTAGTGCTCTGACTGATACCTAGAAATCTTGTTTCTGAGTTGTGTTTCCCTTTTGTTCCTTGTTATACCTGCGTAGCTAGTAATTCTCTAGCGACTTTTGGGAACAAATAAATAAATCCAGTATTGTTTCCTCCCAGTGTCCTCAGTGGGTTTAGCCTTCCTGTGACGTCCAGGGAGAAGACGGTCCGTGTGAGATTTGAATCTGATGAGAGGAGCTTCTGTGAAGAGAGGCTCTCTCAGTTTTTCAAGTAAGGTTTTTTTGTCATAATTCTTTTATGCGCATTGGCTGCTTGTTGAATTTCTTGAGGAGAACTGCGTACAGAGAGAGCAGATTGTGCATAGAAATTTACCAGCGTTTGCATGCTACCATTGTGACAGAAAGTGTACCGCACCAGAGACTTTTGAAAAGGTTATGAAAGCGCTTATGTTACAGGATACATAGCGCAACAGAGACTTTGGAGTTTTCATGTAGAGACTCTACAAATGGGAAAGCGCTAAGTCATAGAGGAGATAGCGCTACAGAAACATTGGAACATTCGTTTTGGAAACTTAATTTCATTACATGTGTGCAGATCAAGAGACATTGTAAGACCAGGAACAAGGTTGTGACGCAGCAGAAATCTATTCAGCAGCCTTGAAGTGTTCAAGTAGCAATCTATTAATCACTTGGCACTTGTGAGTTAATCAAGAGTGCTTCCTATCAACTAGATTAATACATTAACTCACCAAAAGAGAAGCTAAATCCCAAGGTTAATAGGTAATTCAGTAAAGATTAGTTAAATAGAATAGTGAGTTTCAGGTAGGGGCTACATTAATTGTCTGTGCTTAATTTGTAGGTGCCAGTCAGCAGAACAGAAGAAGGCATCAGCTGAGGCAGTCTCTCTTGTTTGTCTATCCAATTTCCCTTTCACCCAAGCTGAATTAAGTGGCAGTGTTCGCTTTACTGTTGCTGGTTTCGGTACAGGGGATTGGGGGAAAAAGTCGTCTGTTCCTGATGTGATCGCAGAATCAGATCTGACGGATTGAAGTGACCGCCTCTTTTGAGGATGTAGATCTCCTCCTGAGCAGAATGGCAGAAGGACTAGATTTGAAGGCCTTAGCTACCATTTTAGATGGTATGCAAAAACAATTGAATGACTCAGTAGAAGAGAATAGAGCATTAAGAGCCGAAGTCTGGAGAACTAGTCAAGAGTCAATACAATTAAAACAAAGATTAGAAGAAATTTTCTCTGGAGTTTCCCCTGAGCCAGGCTCTAAGAGACCTCAAATATTTTCAGGGAACCAAACCTCTTCAGAAGTAGCCACTCAAGTCATTCATGCATTTTCACTTTGGCTCCTCCAGAAAGATTTAGTGGAGATCCTCAGAAGGCCCAAGTGTTCCTGACTTAATGTTCCCTACATTATTTGTGTAGACCTATAATTTTTTCTGAAGATCAATCAAAGGTGACATTCATGCTGTCTTATCTGACGGGCGATGCGGCGGCATGGTCTATGACCTTGGTCACTCGGAATGATCGTTATTAAGTAATTTTGAGAACTTCGAAGTGGAATTTTATAGAATTTTTGACCGAAGATCTGCATCTCAGGCCACTGACAATGAATTACTAGAGCTGAAACAAGGGAATAGAGATTTAGTGGGATACCTTGCTCACTTTAATAAATTGATTGTGGAAACAAATTGGCCAGAATCCAAGAGAGCTGCAATTTAATTTTGAGGCCTCAAGGATGAGCTTAAGGATGTCTTGGCTCAAATCCCAAGTAGACCCTCCGAAGTTTCAGAGTTAATTGATTTGATGTTGCAACTAGACCATCGACTCAGTGAGCGTCGAAATGAAAAAAGAAGAGACTCTCGCCCGTTTCCACCCCGATTAGATCGGGTAAAATCTGAAACGAATCGCTCCTCTGACATCCAAGTTAATGAAGAACCAATGCTGATTGGATCTATTCGTGGTATGTTGACGAAGGAGGAGAAAGAAAGACGAAGAACGAGTCAACTGTGCATGTATTGCGGACAAGCAGGGCACTTTGTGAAGGAATGTCCGAAAACCTAAGACTTCTCAATCAGTAAAAGGGCGGCTCCACCTGTAGAAGGAGTTGCACAGTTGGAAGCGAATGTCAAGTCAGCTCCAGACCTTCAGCAAATTGCCAATACCTTGTAGTCCTCGGCACCCCATCTTGTGGTAACATTCACAGTCAAGATTAGAGAATTTGAATTACAAGGAGTCTCTGTAATGATAGACTCAGGAGCCACCGGGATCTTCTGTGATATAAAATATGCACAGAGAGTCGGGTTTCGATTTGTGAGGAAGCAAGTTTTGGAAGCTGTTCGAGCAGTTGATGGAACTAATCTCTCCTCCGGACCTATTTCTCATGAAACTGAAATTATGTGCTTGACAGGTCTCAATGGACATTCAGAATTAATTTCTTTTAATCTCATAGATGCCCCTCAATTTCAATTAATTTTGGGATTACCTTGGCTCACTGAGCACAACCCTAGTATTGATTGGAATCAAAGAACAGTGCAAATGAATTCTTCTTATTGTAAAGAGAATTGTTTCACAGATCAAACTCATGAACACAGAGAATCACCAGCAAAGCGTTTAGCCCAACATTCAACAATCATATGTTCATTAGAAACAAAAGAAATCCCAGCGGAATATAAAGAAATAGCTGAAGTATTTGACAAAAGAGAAGCGGAAAAACTTCCACCTCATCGTCCTTAGGATTGTAAGATTGAAATTGAGCCTGGAGCAATATTACCTTGTAGTAGAATCTACGCCTTGACTGAAAATGAGAATCAATATCTCAAAACTTATTTGGATCAATATCTGGCAAATGGTTTCATCCACCCTCCCCAATCTCCTGTATCTTCTCCATTATTCTTCATCCCGAAGAAAGATCGAGATCTCAGAACTTGCATTGACTATGGGGCTCTAAATTGGGTCACAGTGAAAAATCGTTACCCCTTACCCTTGATCTCAGTTTTATTGGATCAAGTGAAAGACGCTAAGATCTACACAAAATTGGACCTGCGTGGAGCATATCATTTGATTCGTGTAGCTCCAGGGGATGAGTGGAAAACAGCTTTTCGCACTCGTTATGGCCTATTTGAGTATCAAGTGATGCCGTATTGACTGTGCAATGCTCCGGCAGCATTTCAACATTTTGTCAATGATGTGCTCGGAGAGTTTCTGGATAGGATTGCTGTGGTGTACATTGATGATATTTTGATCTTCTCCAGTAATGTAGAGGAACATGTGTTACATGTAAAATCCATCCTAACCAAGTTGTTGGAAAATCATCTGTATGTAAAACTTGAGAAGTGTGCATTTCATGTAACAAAGGTAGAATTCTTAGGTTTTGTCTTATCGCCTAAAGGAGTAAGCATGGACACCTCCAAAGTTCAGGCAGTTCAGGATTGGCCACCCCCAAAAAACATAAAAGAGATTCAAAGTTTCATTGGGTTTTCAAATTTTTATCGGAGATTCATTCCAGACTTCTCACTCAAGACCAGTCCAATTACTCGACTCTCAAAGAAGGGAGTCAAGTTTGATTGGTCAGAGGACGCGGAAGAAGCTTTTCAATTTTTGAAGAAATCTTTTACCCATGCACCAATTTTAAATCATCCAAGAATTGAGGAGCCATTCTTTGTAGAAGCAGATGCTTCTGATTTTGCTATTGGAGGAATGTTATCACAACGACACATAGACACGGGAAAACTCCATCCAGTGGCGTATTATTCGAGAAAGTTGACTCCCCCAGAATGCAATTATTCTATTGCAGATAAGGAACTTTTGGCCATCAAGTGTGCATTTTTAGAGTGGAGACATTACCTCCTTGGAGCTAAGCACAAGGTCACAGTTTACACGGATCACCGAAATGTAACATTTTTAAAATCAGCTCATACCTTGACTGCTCGACAATTACGTTGGTCTTTATTCTTTGCAGATTTTGACTTCATACTCACTTATAGACCTGGAGTGAGTAATGTAAAGGCCGACGAATTATCACACATAAATACAAGCACTTCCGAAATTCAGGAAGCCCAACAGTATGTTATACCAGCAGAGAAAATCATTGTAACCATTTCCAATTTGGATTTGAAACAGGGAATCAAGAGTACATTGTCTGAAGAAGAGATGAGTGAGTGGGTGAAGGAACAACCTGAAAGAGAAATCAAGGAAGGTCTTCCTTACCAAAATCATCGGCTGTTTCTTCCCACTAAGTCCTGACAAGAGAAGGCTTTTAAGTCTTGTCATGATGATCTGCTCGCTGGACATAAAGGAATCCGTAAGACAACTGAGTTGGTGGAGCGAAATTTTTGGTGGCCAGGAATGAGAGATCAGATAAGGAAGTATGTTTCCACCTACAAGAGATGTTTGGAAGGGAAATCAGATCTACTTTCCCCACAAGGTCTGTTTATGCCTATGCCTACCCCTCCATACCCTTGGCACACAGTCTCTATGGATCTTATAGTAGATCTTCCAACCAGTTTGGGGTTTAACACCATTTTAGTTATGGTTGATATGTTTTCCAAAATGGCACATTTTGTTCCCTTTAAAAGGCATTCCTCAAGCTTCTCAATTAGCTCAGCAATTTTCTCAACACATAGTCAGGTTACATGGCATTCCTAAGGTCCTGATATCTGATCGTGACTCACAGTTTGTTTCCCACTTTTGGAGAGCATATACAAAAAGATTAGGAATAGATTCCCGTTATTCCACCAGCTTTCACCCAGAAACAGATGGCCAAACAAGATTTAGAGCAATACTTGAGACAATATTTACGGAATCAAGAGTCTGAATGGTCAGAGTTAGTGTGGGCGGCAGAATTTGTAGCGTAGTTCCTATTTTCCCAATAGGCCCTGCGCATTGGAATAACATAAACAGTAGTATCGACGTAGAAGTGCGGATCTTCCAGGCCTCCACTGACTATGCTAAACTTAATTGGGTTTGTTACCAACTAGCTCAGAGGTCACTGGAAACTTTCTTGACTGAAATAGAAAGTGATCAGCTTCCCTGGCACAGACAAGAAGGGATTCAGTTTTCCAACAATCGTGCAACATGACAACTTTGCTCCTCAGATCAAGAGTCAATCTCTAGGGTCGTGTGAAACAATAGACAGTTATTTTACTCAGTCAGGTTGGTGCAGTTTACTTTCACAATATGTAGAGAATAGAGAGACGGGCGTTTGTCAATAAAGGGTTAACATTTATTGAACAGTCTTTCTTCTCATACAAGAGAAATGAATTGCCACAATTGCAAGACTTGCTATTATAAAAAGTACGTACAGTAAGATAAGTATTGCGAAATAATACTGTAAAAGCATTGATATGGTTTCTTTGCCATACAATGGTTTAAAAGTAATAAAACATATATACATTCATATATACATTAGGCTAAAATACTCAACTGGTGCTTCTAACTACGCCTACCCCAGTGTACCTGACCTAAGCCTAATACTTGGGAGGGGAGTGAGTAAGTAGCTTTAAGTTAAGTTGGTTTTGCCAGGGTTTGCTTCAAGAATTCTCTCTCAAGGGTTTAGTCAACACCATACCTCTGGAATAGAATGATGGAGGTCTGGTATCTCCCTTAGGGCTCGATATCCCAGTCACCCGCAAGGGTAGACCAGAAACGCTGGAGCTGGATTTCTCGGCAGGAGAAAGGCAGCGTCTCGTCTTCAGCGCGTCGAGGAGGAGGAGGAGGAGGGGGTACAGCGTCCGCGGGCAGCTTGCATCTGCTGGGCTCTTGCAGGGGGACGGCTGTTCAGCTCCTAAGTTCACCACACCATCGTTCGCTAGTTAGCAGCGATAGCAGTAGCGATAGCAGCTATGATATCTTCAGCATAACAGCAGCTTCAGGCGACGGGCAACAGGGGACTTGCTTAAGGCCACATTGGTAGTATTTATACCTGAAAGGTGCCTTGTTTGACGTACGTTTGCTGGACATAAGACGTCAATAAAGATGTCACTAGGAAGTGATCGTCTATCAGTGCTCATTAGAGTTCTATTACTAATCAAAACACAGCAAGCGGGGATTTCCAGGTTTGCTGAGTTTTTATCTTGTTGAAGAACTCAGAGTGTTAATCTAGAAATCTCAGATAGTGACTTCTGCTCTGTCATTGCACTAATTGGTTGCAAAGGAAGTGGCAGAGAAAGCTATTCTGGAATGTGGCTCTGTTCGTGTGAGGCCAGAGATGAGTTTCTGAATATTGCACTTGAACGGTTATGCCAATATAGGGAATAAATGGATTTATAGCCGAATAGGGGCATAAGGTCACAGTATCGATCAGGATCCTAGATTAGAACGCCACACCCACTCCACGAATTCATGTCCATCAAATTACTAAAACTAGAGCAAATAAGATGCATGTGTAACATTGCCCACCCCAAAATACATAAATGCATTTGAAATAGGCGTACATTGTAATACGTGAACATTTTAGGTACTGTACGTTTTTGAAGCATAGAAATCATTCAAAAATTATTGCATATGAAATCAATGAACGATTATGCAAAAAGAATTACACATGAAATATCTCTGAAACAGAAGAAGGGCGAGATAAATCATCACATATAAATGCATTGCAATAACATGTGCTAGAGGCTGGTGTAAAGTTATTATGTCTCTAGATGTGTTTAGAAATAGAAGTTTGAAGCTTCTGTTCTCTATGAATAGTTTTTACCTTAAGCAAAGAATTTTTCGTGCCAAAAAGGGTGAATATTAAAAAGTGTTCAATTCAAAAGAATTATTGCATGAACGGGGAAAATAGAGTTCCAAAGCTTTTAGCAGTTTTTGTTGTTCAAAACTGAAGGCCGAATTTAGAGTTCATGGGAACGCTGTGTGTCGGAATGCTTCTCCAAAGTTATTATTTCTGTTCGGGTGAGAACATCATATCAGACAGGCTCTCAAAGAATTGGTCTACAAAATCAGGTGACAGTTCGACCAAATTCGATAGTGCTGTAACTTGGCAGGTGTGAGAATGATTGCTGTCATCATAGTCGGGATCAGCAATGCTCACAGAAGGTCGTACCTGGGTGATGTTGCTTTTGTCACTCGCTCCACTGTTACCACCTAGTCGTAGCACAGGAGTCTCAACGAATGCCGTCACCAGGATTGGTAGCCACTGGGGACAACACAATGCGTGAGCCGTTATCGGACTGAGCAAAGTATCGATATCCATTGGTACTGCTGATGGAAGTGAAAAACAGATGTCCAACACGCACTCATCTCCGCATAGCATACATCGTAGTACCGGTAAGATACAGTTCTGCCATATAGGTCTGAATGAAAGGAACCAGGTCATGTTTAGATCTCTCAGCCTGGCCAATCCAAGGGCTCTAGTTATTCTGTCCCGGTAGCGGATTGCTAGGATTGTGTCTTCCATTCCCATAGGAGTCATTTCCGAGCTTTGGCTTGCCATAACGAAGCAGGAGGGTCAAAAATAAAATCCCTGCTACAAGTCCCAAAAATAGGGGTATGCCGCCAAAAACAGAGTGGACAAAATTTGGAACGATTCCCAGAATTGCTTGAAATGGTGTTAGCAGTCCCGTAAAAATCGTCTTAAAAATGCCTGGGATGCCTGTGGCACTAGACATGTTAAGGAGTTGGCTAAGCATTTCTACGAAATGCACGGGGCAATTTGTTGATAAAAGGTCATGAACCTCCGTAGCTGTCCTTGCAACTAGAAGATCATACGTCTCTTTTGATGACGTTATGGGCACTGTTGTCTGCAAAAGCACAGACTTCATTTTGCTTAAAGTATCAATTCGTATAGAATAGAGATTCAGACGAGGCCAGATGGGAGTCTCTGTGTCTACAGGCCCGCTTACTAGATAACTTTTCCCTGGAACAAGGCCACAACATCTGTGATCCGTTCTAAGAATGTAACTCCCATTTGCAAGTTGCATAAAGAAGGGCTCTATCTGAGTTGCAGGTGTGACAAGCTGGTGGCATGAAAGGTTGTTAGAATTACCTTCACAGGCTCCGTGTAAATTAATACCCTGGCACAAAAGTATACCGCTTAGTGAACGTTTGCAGTTTTCACCACTAACAAATACATTTTTGTCGCTGTCACTATAGCATGAATGTGTGTATGGTAATTTCCATTCTGATTTTACATAACCTTTACCCAATCGTTCATACTGGCCAGTAGGTATGTATTCAAGGCACTTTTTAAATCGGAAGTTGTTATCGGAATAGTATAATTCCGTGTATTATCCATTCAATGACAGGACTCTCTGACATTGTCAATGGTAATCTCTCAAGTTTTTCGATGCTCAGGATTTTATAGTCTGCTCCTTTCTGTGCCAAACTGATTTGTTTATCAGTAAGGATAAACATGGAAAATAATGACGTTGTGTTGATTAAACGCCAAGGCACATAGCCTGAACGAAGATTTTGCAGCGTCCAGCCCAATTGTACAATAGAACGTAATTGAGATTGGCCATGCTGTAACATCAGCAAGTCTCTGTCTATTATGTCAAAGACAGAAGATACAATATTGTCCAACGAATATATTCTGGAGGACAGAGTCATTAACCCATTGTCCACTAAAGAAAGTGATTTCTCCAAATTAATACGATCAATTTCTCGTATTTTTTCAGCTGTTTCAATTTGTGTGACTTTCCAAGCCTCGTTGTACGCAGCATAGATGCTGGCCGCTATGAAACGCTTTTGACGCTGTTTGCGTAGTCCAAGAATGAAATCGCGCAAATCAGCACCATCTTTTAGTAAAGACAAGTGTTGCTTAATTTCAGCCAGTGTGGATGGTCCTAGCCATTCGAGGCAGAGTTTCCCTACACTGTATGTTGCTACTATCCCTGGATGTTGTCTCTGGGAGTATCTAGGGTCTTGTCTGGTCATTTTTAACCCCTGTGCTTTGTTCGGGAATCTATCTTGACAGTTGTTTGTGTCAGTAGGCCAGATTAAATATCTTTTTCCAATCAGGATGTGTTCTGTTAAAATGTAAAATTTGTGACACGTCTATTTCAATATCTGTTGTTGCATTATCAGGTATTGGCTTTGGAATAGACGGTTTGTTTAGGTCTTTGATCTTAGCTAGGCCAAGGCAGGATGTTTGGTGAATTGTGTCATTTAAAAACATCATTTGTTCTGGTATCATGCAGGTTCTGAATAAAGCTTCAAGGCCTTGTACCTGCCAATCTTTTGTACCCCAAATGGTTTTTGTTTCAATGTTATTTTTCCAATAATCAAAACCAAATGTCATCATTTTTTCATAAAATGCTTCTGAATATATTAATTTAGTGTTTGTCAGCATTGTTTTCAATCCTGTTTTATCTAACAGTTTGTAATAAAACGTTTCTGCATCACTGGTGTTAAACCCTGAGAAGTATTTGAATTTCTCAAAGAATGTTTTAGAACTGCTTTTAGGTGGTGTAGCACAATGTTCCCATTGATTATACTTAAAAACATTTCTAGGCTGTGCAGATTTATGCAAATAATGATCGCCATAATGTGTAAAACAGAATAACTGCTCATAACTAGATGAACCTTGTAAATAATCATGTTCTGTAAATCTAGCTGACATTACTAAATCAGACATCATGTCATTAATACTGTTAAAGTCCCAATCATCAGAGAATGTATTAGATTTTACAAAGTCACTTAAGGAAACCTTCAGTTGATGAGGATACTTCAGGATTTCGACCGGACCATAGATCTCATAGTCAGTTTTCTCCCATACTACCCCACCAGGTATTGGAATTGCTGTGACATTTACTGTTGACAGTTCTCTTTTCTTCACGTGGGATGATCTGTGTGGTTTGAGGACTAGGTTGATGTTCTGACTTGCTGTGTCCATTCAATTGTAATAAACTTTCCTAAAATTAAAACTAAAATTAGGCATAGTAGGAGTATGAGTACCCCTGAAATAATCCAATGCTCAATCAACGGTGTATCCAGATATAATTCTTTGATTTGTTGAAGGAGTCCTGTTGTATTTTCTTTAGGATACTTTTTTGTTTCTGGCATCACTTCGGAATCGCTTTGATCTTCAGAGAAGTTGTCGAAGTTGATGAAATAACCAGAGGCAGTTCTGTCAATTGTTGGGATTGTTCTTTCAATCTGTCTCTCGGTAGCATTTTCTGATGCCACATTATTGTAGACTGGTGTTTCTTGACGAACTGTTTCAATCTGTGTCTCAAGAGGCACGAGTTCCATGGCATTATTGCATAGTCCTTCTCTGTGCACCGCAGGCTGATCGAATGTGATTAGTCTTTCAGTTTGAACCTCTTGGATTGTTGCAAGTTTGGGTATTCTGTTGTTTCTTGGGAGCCCACTGGGCCTACTGTTGATTATAGGCCACATGGTTGTGGTTTTACCAGGTCGATAGACACCACTCTGTTCTCCTTTTTACCAGCAAGGGGCGGTAGTGCAACTGATCTTGTTCCGGTGACTGCCAAGACAGGTACTGCTATTCTGTAAGAAGGCCCAAATTCCTTCTTCACCGCGATTTTTTCTCTGACTAGATCCCCAATCTTTGGAATCCAGACAGGCTTTGCTAGGGCTGTTGCTTGTGGTGCCTCGTCAGTGGTATCTGGCTGTTGCTTTAACTTTATGTTGCTTAAGGATTTTCTTGTTTCATTCAGTTCCTGTAAAACAGCCAAACGATCTTTGATGTCAAAGTCTGTTTTCTTATCTTGTACCACTGACACCTGACTATCTAAGTCCTGAATTGTCATTCTAATTCCGAACAATAGCTCGTATGGGCTGAAACCTTTTAGAGATTTTCTTGGCAAATTGTTAAGACTGGTCTGGACACTTATTAAATGTTTGACCCACCCAGCGCCTGAACCTAATACCTTCGCTGTTATAGATCGCTTTATGTCCCGTTTTTTTCTTTCAACCACACTATTCCCTTCGGGGTGCGACGGACAAGAATACTGCAACCCAATTCCCATGCTGGCCATGTCCTCCTTATAGGCTCGAGAGCTGAAAGCAGGACCCTGGTCAGAATGGAACGTGGTAATTGCGTATGTGTCGATAAAGACTCGCAGATCTTTTATAACCATTCTAGCGTCAGCCGAGCGCTGGGGGCCTCATTTTTTTAAATGTGTTTAGCCTTAACGATTAATAGGACGCAGGATGGGGTGTAGGCAGCGTTACGCTGTTTCTGATCGGTAGCCGGTAGCATGGTTCACTACTGCGATCCCTATTGCAGTTTTCACAGTTGTTTGCATATATTTGGTGTTGTACACTCATTCCCGGCCACCAGTATACTGATTGTAATTCAGTCAGGGATTCCTTGATCTTTCTGTGCCTAGGACCCAAACCCATGTGTGCGTCTGCTATTAAAAATATTCTCCTGTTCGTGTTTGGAATTACCCTATCCCCCACTCCAGGGATTCGAGCAAAAGGAACGGAGTTTGCATCGATTACGTATGCATAATTGAGTGGATAGTTCACGGGCAGTGCTGCACAGTCGCCTTTTACGGTCATTTTTACTGCCAGCATGGTTTCCCCGTCTATGTATTTTTCTGTACGCTTTTTTGTGGCTACGGAAGCCGGTTTAGTTGCTTCCGCTGTGGCTGTAATAGCCAATGAATTCCCTGCAACGTGAACGCCATCACGTTGAAGACTCTGTGCGTGTATCACGTGAGTCTTTTGCAGTTCTTTCTGTAAAAGAACTACATGTTTCCAGAGCAATTTATGCTTTATTGTGGCACCTGTGTCATCTTTGTAATCGTTTTCAATCCAACTCTGCAGTTTATTATTGTAAGAGTTGACGCAAAAATGAGAATCGCACACGATAAGTGTGGGGAATTCACGTTCTGCATTTTCAAGCGCCATCTTTAAACATCTGATTTCAGCTCTTGGAGCCGAACAGTTTCTCAATGATTCAGTTTTTGTTACTTTCGGTCTGAATTTACCGCACAGCCAACGACCTTTATCAATCGCACAGGCTGCATCGTAGGATTTGCTCTCTACGTTGAAATGCTGTACAAATCTGTCTGTATAGATTATACAGGCGTATTGTGGGAGAGGCAGAAGTTCAATTGGCAGAGGATTTTCTTCTTCATATTCTAAATCATTCAGTTCTTTGATTTGCGGGGCGAAATAGTATTTCACATCTTCCGCTCCTAGAGAATCTATACACTGTATCCATTTCGGATCCAGTGACACTGTAGGCAGGTTTACTGGGCTGAATAGCGCCTCGAAGGCGGATTCAGCTGTGAGGATATTAATCCGTTTGCCGTGTGCTAATTCTCTTTCATTTGCTAATGCAATTTGCACTGCTTTCACAGTCCTTTCTGTGTGACTGAATGTTTTTTCTACTTGTGTGTACAAGTGAGATTTAATTGAAATTGGTACCTTTTCTCCCTCATTAGAGGTCAGGTACGTGAATCCGCATCTTCCTGGGATGACTCGGATTACAAGATCGCGTGTATTGTCACGTGTATCTAATTTTGTTTTAGCTAACATGTCTGTTTGCAGTGATCTTAAAATTTCTGTGTGTTTTTGAGTCCAATTGATTTGCTTAAAATCAGGTTTAATTAGTTCGTAGAGAGGTTTAACCCTCTCCGCGTAATTTAGAATGTAAGTTCTTCCGAAATTCAGAAAACCTAGTATGGATTGTAAATTCTTCAGCGTTTTTGGAGCTTGGAGTACAGCGCACTTCTCAAAGAAGTTGTCCGCTAGGCTTTTTCCTTCATTTGATAATTCGTACCCTAAGAATAGTACTGGCAGATGGGCAATTCGAGACTATTTAAAGTTGAATTTGTAACCCTCTGCTGCGAACCCAAGTATAATGGTGTTCACTCTTTTCAAGTGAGTATCCAAGTCGTCATCTGTGAGATAGATATCATCTACGTTAGATAATGCCTCATCATCATATATTTGTAGTAACTCTGTTACCCTAGCTGAGAATAGTCCTGGGCTGTTCTTGAACCCCTGTGGGAGTCGACAGAATTTTTTCTGCGACCCAAATGCTGAGAAAGCGGTCAAGTATCTGCTTTCTGGTGCAATGTTTCGACAAAAGAAACCATTAGATATGTCTAATGTTGTTTTATATTTTTTCCTAACTATGTTATTCATTAGGGCTGCACTATGCGAGTTTTGTACTGCAAATGTTTTACAGCGTGCATTAAGGTGTCTGTAGTCCAAAACTAGACGATATGAATTGTCTGGCTTGGAGACAGGAAAAAAAGGATTGTTCATT
Source organism: Lissotriton vulgaris (assembly GCF_964263255.1). NCBI lineage: Eukaryota > Metazoa > Chordata > Amphibia > Caudata > Salamandridae > Lissotriton > Lissotriton vulgaris. Next base: position 52,710 of record NW_028247459.1, on the reverse strand, counting down.
TGAGAGGTGCATGTTTCAATCACCCCCTGGTATTCAAGTTGATCTAAGATCTCCCTGACTTGTTTTTTAGCTTCTTGCTTAATGGGATACTGCCGTTGGGCAGTTGGTTCACTTTTTAATTGGATTTTGATAGGAGGACAGTCCTCATCCCATCCTACATGATTTTTATATAATGCCGGTGCCTGGGCTACTGCCCATTTCCTTGCATATGTATATTTTTTGTGAATCGGAATGTGATTCGAGAAGGCAGGCATAATCATTTCTTTGCCACGAGGGCACTCCCTGACAAACTCTGGGGGCCAATCTTTTTCAGCTAACAGAATATCATAGCCTTTTGAGAGTTTATCCCAAAATAGACCCCTTATTTTCCTAGTCTTATCACTCTCTATACGCAATGTTATTTCGTATATTTTATGGGGCTCGCTAAGTCTGGTGTCGGCAGTTTCAACCTGAATGTATTCATTCGTGTCCACTGTCTCAAGATGACTCATCAAGATCTTGCGGGTTATACTGATTTCTGCTGCACTGTCCAACATTGTCAATGCCCACTCCCCGTTTTTCAACTGTGTCCTCAGTATTTTTGGCATGGTTGATTACTCTAATACTGGCTACCTTCTTTTTTGGAAATTTAGATTTTTTACTCTGAGCAGGTTCCTTGTCTTTAGACTTGGTGTGCTCTGCTGGGTCTGACCGTCCTCTTCTTTCCGATTTCTGCGAAAAAGATCGAGAGGGACGTGTATCAATACTTTGATATCTATCAGGTTTTTTCAAATTATCCCTATTTCTAAGGTTATATCTTTTCTCAGAGGGCTCCCCCTGGGGAGACTGGTGTTTTCGAGTCGGAGTTCTTTCCCTCCGTCGAGGAGACCTTCCTCTGGACTGGAAAACTTTTTCCTTGGGAGTGGATTGTTTATTTCCATCCCAGCTCTTTTTAGGAGTGTTTGAATTATTTTTAATAAATAATTTTTCAGGATTTTCGAGCAGTTGGGGCTTTACTGGTTTCCCACCCAAGCTGTCTCTACCTAATTCTTCGTAGCATTTTTCTATTATTCTGGCAAGCTCAACTGGCTGATCTGTTATATCTGTTTCCTTCAACTTCTGGCGGATCGCCACAGATGCTGCTTCTCCCTTTATATTGGCTAATAATATAGCCGAGACCTGCTTGAAGTCTTTCAGTAATTTCATACCAAGATTTAAAGCGGGCTCTGGACCGTATTCATTTTGAATCTGTTTTAGCACTTCTGGTATTACCGCCATAGACGGAACACCGTGTTTTTTTGTGTAAATGGAAGCAAAGACTGTACCCCAAGTGTCACAGTCCTCCACGTGTGGTGCGATTCCCATAGGAAGGCAGATGGTCAAGATTCTGTGTTTCTCTATAGGGGTAGTATCAGGAAATACTGCCTCTATTTGAGTGATTTTCTGTGCTAACTGTGAAGGTGTTCATTTATTGATACTGTATCTTTAATGTACCAAGAACCTTGACTGTAGTGGTTCTGGAATCTTGCCTTGATTGTATTCTCTGTGGTTCAGTTACTAGGCTGTCTCCTGTGGATGAGGTTTAATAAATACCTCTTGGCTTACTCTCCTGGTTCCTGTACTTTCTTCCATGTAAAGGACACCACATTTTATGGCGACGATCGGGTGAACCCACATCACCTTTCACCTCAACACAGAGACTTAAAAGAAGATAATTTCCCCTTCTCCTCCAGCGGCTGTTTTATACAAAGAAAAGGAAGCGGAGTCTTCCCAGCGGCGGTCACGATTAAAAACGGTGAGGAGTAAGGTGGGAGGCTTCTCGAGGAGATCATTTTAGTTAAAAGAAAAGACTGTCTTTAATTGAGAATTCAAAACGAAGAATTCTCGCGCTGAACAGGCCTTGTATTTAAATTGCCCTGCTCGCGCTAAAGAACTGACATTACAAATGTTACACGCGCTGAAATTGACATCACGAAGGTCACACGCGCGTTGAGTCCTTGCTCGCGTTCATCATCTAGCTCACGCTCAGGTTCATGGAATAGACATCACGAGCCACACGCGCATGGATTGTTTTGCTCGCGCTGTTCTCCCATTGTAATACAACAGCGCCATCTGCTGGCCTGCTTAAAAAACGCATGACAATGAAATAAAAGAATGTTTTCTTGCGCAATCACCTCACATTGTGTGTCATCAAAAGAATCTTACTGAGTACAAGAAAGGAAGACAGATCATTCCAATTTAACCATTATTGAAGGATTCCAATCTCCATAAAATTAACAATTGTTTAGCCTAGAGAGAAAAGAACACAGCAAGAGAAAGGAAGATTCTGAAAATAAACTCTCTTTGTTGTGAGCATTCTTCTTTAAAAAAAAAAAGGAATTTAATATAAATTAAAACTTTAAAAGAAGATCCTTGAAATGCAAAATGTAACTCAACCCGCATTTTTTTTAAATACTCCAGGAGAACCTAATATTAAGTGGAAAAAATGGAAAAAGATTTTTGCCAACTACGCAAGAGTTTGTGGAACTAATCTAAGTGCAGAAAGAAAGCTAGCCCTCCTTTTACATTGTTTAGGAGGAGAAGGACAAGATGTTCTAGAACACCTCCCTGATCTATCTGCTGGGGAACAACGCAATTTAAATGAATACGAAATTGCGATTGCACAACTGGATAAACACTATCTTCCAAGGATTAGTACCATCATGGAACGCTATCACTTCGGCTTAAGAGAACAGAAGAGAGATGAAACTGTAGAAGACTATGTTTCTTCATTAAGGAAACTAGCTTCCTCTTGCAACTTTGGCTTAACACTCGATGAAAGGATTAGGGATCAATTTGTCCTCAGATGTGCCCATGATGAAATAAGAAAGGAACTTTGGTTAAAAGACGAACCACCCCTTGAAGAAGTTTTAGCAATAGCTAAACAAGTAGAACACATGACAAAGTGCGTGGGAGAATTGAGAAAAGAAAAAGATAAAACTTCTCTTGTTGAAAAGAAAGAAGATACAAAAGTTGAAGAAGTAATTTGTCAAGTCAAGAAACAAGACAAGAATGAAACTCAGTCTGCCTCAGGAAAAGATGATTTTTCTACAAATCCTGGTTTTCAAAACAATTTTCAAGGACAAAGTAATAAATTTACATGTTTTAGATGTGGTCAACTAGGACATTTAGCTAATTCTCCAATATGTCCTGCATTAAGAATTATATGTAATGTTTGTGGCAAAAAGGGACATTATGGTAAATGTTGCAGATCAAAAATGTTTAGACCTGACATGCCTAGAAAACGTTGGAATCAGTCCCAGCCACAAGTCAGAACTGTTACATTTGAGATAAAATGTGAAGAAGGAGATCATCCTATTCATCCTGTAAAAGTAGGAAATGTAATGATAGATTTTAAATTTGATTCATGTTCTCGTATCACCCTAATTGATGAAGAATTATTTAATAAGCATTTTGCTGGAAAAGTAAGACTTATGAGATCAGATATTAGGCCCCTTGGGTACTCTGATAACCCAATTAAAATGGTTGGATGTTTCATGGCGGAGATTGAACTTGGGACTAGAATTATTGTAGGGAAAATATATGTGGCAAAGAAGGGTGATATCTTGTTAGGCTGGGTACATCAAGGCCAACTTGGTGTAACTTTAGATCCCAATGCAGATCCGCAAGTACAAATTCATCAGGTAGATATACTGGAAAGAAATGAGTCAGATAAGGAATTGGGAGAGGATTTAGCTAGTAGATTTCCAAAAGTATTTAAAGAAAGCTTAGGTTGTTTACAAGGTTATAAGCATCACATCAGATTAAGAGAGAATGCTGTTCCTGTCATAGCGAAAGTCAGAAGAATACCATTAATGGAACAGGATAAGGTAAAAGAGGAAATAGAAAAATTGCTGAAGAATGATGTCATTGAACAAGTTGAAGCTACTGAGTGGTTGGCTCCCGTTGTCATAGTTAAGAAACCTACAGGTGAGATTAGGCTCTGTGTTGATTTAAGAGCATTAAATAAGGAGGTAGTTGTGGACAAGTTTCCCCTTCCCAATATTGATGAAATGGTTAGCACCCTTGAAGGAGCCAGGTATTTCACCACACTTGATCTTGCCTCAGCCTATCATCAGGTGGTATTAGATGAACATTCCCAAGACCTAACTGCTTTTATCACCCCCATGGGTACTTTTAGGTATAAGAGGATGCCGTTTGGTCTTGTGTCAGCGGCTTCCGTCTTTCAAAGGATCATGGCAAGAATTTTAGAAGGAATATCTGGCGTAAGATGTTACCAAGATGACTTACTTATTTATGGGAATAGTTCAAAAGAACATTTTGGTCGTGTCTGTGCTGTACTCAAACGTTTGGAAGATGCAGGTATGACACTTAAGAAAAGCAAATGTAAATTTGGTGTGAAGGAGGTAAACTACTTAGGCCATAGAATAACCGATATGGGCATCTTTCCAAAAAAAGAGTTAGTCGACACAATCAACAAAATAAAAGATCCAGAGAATAAGGAAGAATTAATTTCCTTCCTTGGTATGGTGGAGTTCTATGGAAAGTTTATTCCTAATTTTGCGGACAAAACACAGTTTATGAGAAAGTTGACATCGAGGAATGTAGAGTATGTGTGGTCAGATGTATGCAAATCTGAATTTGTAGGGATTAAATCTGAATTGAACAAGGCTCCCTCTCTACAGGCATTTATACCAGGTCTTCCCACAATTTTATTCACTGATGCAAGTGAAAAAGGACTTGGTGCTGTCCTAATACAAAAAAGAAATGGGAGGGACAATTTGATTTGCTGCTCCTCAAGATGTCTAAGGGGCTCGGAACTAAATTATTCCGTTATAGAAAAAGAATCTCTTGCCATCTATTGGGCCCTGAGAAAGTTAAGAAACTTAGTTTGGGGTACAAAAATTCTAGTTTATTCAGATCATAAACCTTTAAAAGAAATTTTTGATAAGAAGGGATTAGATTCAATCTCTTCAAGAATTAGAAAATGGATTGTCTCATTACAAGAGTTTGATTTCTCCGTTGAATATATTCCAGGTGTCGCAAACAAGTCTGCCGATTGTCTCTCGAGAATGGTTGGTCAAGAGAATTTTGATGAGGATGATGCTGTAGGTTGTTGTGATGAATCTATAAATGTGTGTGAAATTACAGAAGGAGCGATTGAGGAAAAGGAGTGGAGAGATGAACTTGAAAAAGATGAAGAATTAAAAAGAGTTATGCTGTCTTTGAGCAATAACTCTCGTTTAGAGAAACCCTGGACCTTGGTTTCCGATGAACTTTCTATTCACTCTGGTTTTTTAACTAGGGGAACAAAAATGGTTCCTCCACTGGGTATTAGAAAAAAACTTTTATCTCATGCTCACTCTGGACATCTTGGTATTGTAAAAACCAAAGAAATATTACGCATGCAATTTTGGTGGCCAGGGATGGATTTGGAGATAGAAAGATTAGTGAGGGATTGTCCGGAATGTTCTGCAAGTGATAAAATACTTAAAACTAGACAGATGCCAATGGTCAAGCGGTCCCTCCCAAGACATCCCTGGGATGAGCTAGCCATAGATATAGTTGGTCCGTTGTCAGGTGTAAGTGATACACCCTACCTTTTAGTCCTCATGGACCTCTATTCCAGATGGATTGAGGTGAGCGCTGTAAGGGAAATCACTTCTGAAGAAGTAATAAAGTTTCTAGATGCCATTTTTAAAAAAGAAAGTTTCCCAAATAGTCTCCTGTCAGATAATGGTCCACAATTCTGTTCAAGGGTTTTTGAAGAGTTTATGGGAAAATCAGGTATCGTACATAAGAAGTGTTCTTTATACCACCCAGAAACCAACGGGGCTGTTGAGAGAGTTAATAAAACCCTGAAGGAGGCTATACAGTTAGCAAGATCATCTGGCTTAAATTGGAAGTCTGTCCTACAAGACAGAATAAATGCCTATCGTTATGCTCCCCACACAACCACTGGTAGATCCCCCTTCGTTTTGTTTAAAGGAAGGGCTCCCAACACCTATCTGTGTCCTGCTTGGATGGATCTTGATAAAGGCCTGGTTGATAATGGAATAGGTGAGTGGCGAAGGAGGGAGGAGAGGAAGCAAGATGAGAGAAAGATTTATTTTGATAAAAGAAAGTGTGTAAATGCTCAAAAGGTTCTTGTTGGTGACTTGGTTCGCATCAAAGCTCCTGTTGGTTGCAGAAATTGGTCTAAATTCTCAGATGTAAAAGCTGTTGTAAAGATATTTAGGAATGCCATTAAAACAGAGGATGGTAGAATTTGGAATAAAAGCAGAGTTGTCGTTGTTAAATCAAGGATACCCATACCTGTTTCCTCTTATGATAGACAAGGCTCATCTCATATGTTCTTCAATTCTGCCAATAACTCTAACCTACCCATCCTTCCCTCTAGAGGTCAAAGAATACGTAGACCACCCTCCTATTTGAGAGATTATGCAATATGACCTTTTCAATCTTCTTTTCACTTGAATGTTGTTTTATCTGTTTTACTCATTGTTCTTCTTTCTTTGTTGGGGGGAGATGTGTGAAGGTGTTCATTTATTGATACTGTATCTTTAATGTACCAAGAACCTTGACTGTAGTGGTTCTGGAATCTTGCCTTGATTGTATTCTCTGTGGTTCAGTTACTAGGCTGTCTCCTGTGGATGAGGTTTAATAAATACCTCTTGGCTTACTCTCCTGGTTCCTGTACTTTCTTCCATGTAAAGGACACCACACTAACCAGAAAGGAATTTGTTCCCTTTTTACGGGTGTTTTACCAAGACATGACTGTATGTTCTGTGGTGTGATTTTATTAGTGTTCCCCTGATGAGGGGTCAGCTGTGGTACATTAACAGCTTGTTGGACTGTTGCAGTCCGCATTACATATTGGACTAATTGCCTATGTATTTTAAATAATGTTTTTAGCTGTACTAACAGCTCTTCTCTAGACATTTTTGCAATGCCCGGATATGGTGTGTAGCTGGCTAGAACCGGCCTTGTTGCTCCCGGTCTACCTAGTGGACCGAGCTTGGTTATGTGATCATTATGTTTTAGGGCGCCATTAAACCAGAGCAGGTGCTCTTGGAATTTTAGTGGGAATATCAGTCTCCTCGAAAGGAGCTTACTCTTCCGGAGGTTTCTCTATTTTGTAATAGTGAAACTCTTTTGTTCTAGTGTTTGCCGCTGGAAAGTTTATCCATGAATAGAATACCTCTGTCTGCCGATATTCGTGTGCCTCTATCACGAAAATTACTGTACCACCTTGTGGTGTCAGTCCATTTTCTACAAGTTTTAACGTTATAGATTTTCTTAAATGTGCCGGGATGATAATTGCATCCGGGTCAGTATCTTCGGGACCGTGCTGAGTCGCATCTGCTGCGGCCCCAGTGGTTCCTTTTTCTCCTGGCATTGTATAAATGCAAGGTTTGCAGAGTAAGTCTCCAAGGAGACAAAGATTAAGTGCACAATATTTTGGAACACTGTATCCTTCAACGTTGAATAAACCAGAGCTTTATATAGGAATCTCTTCCTACTGAGTTCGGGCGGATTTTAACCTTTCACCCACTCTAGACGTCTATTGGAGTATTTACTGGAGAAAGGGGTCTGTGTGAAAAATGCACGACTGAGTTACTCTAACGTCTTGCGTTAGTTTATCGCCTTACCAAACGTTGGGCGCCATGTAGCGTAGTTCCTATTTTCCCAATAGGCCCTGCGCATTGGAATAACATAAACAGTAGTATCAACGTAGAAGTGCGGATCTTCCAGGCCTCCACTGACTATGCTAAACTTAATTGGGTTTGTTACCAACTAGCTCAGAGGTCACTGGAAACTTTCTTGACTGAAATAGGAAGTGATCAGCTTCCCTGGCACAGACAAGAAGGGATTCAGTTTTCCAACAACCGTGCAACATGACAACTTTGCTCCTCAGATCAAGAGTCAATCTCTAGGGTCGTGTGAAACAATAGACAGTTATTTTACTCAGTCAGGTTGGTGCAGTTTACTTTCACAATATTTAGAGAATAGAGAGACGGGCGTTTGTCAATAAAGGGTTAACATTTATTGAACAGTCTTTCTTCTCATACAAGAGAAATGAATTGCCACAATTGCAAGACTTGTTATTATAAAAAGTACGTACAGTAAGATAAGTATTGCGAAATAATACTGTAAAAGCATTGATATGGTTTCTTAGCCATACAATGGTTTAAAAGTAATAAAACATATATACATTCATATATACATTAGGCTACAATACTCAACTGGTGCTTCTAACTACGCCTACCCCAGTGTACCTGACCTAAGCCTAATACTTGGGAGGGGAGTGAGTAAGTAGCTTTAAGTTAAGTTGGTTTTGCCAGGGTTTGCTTCAAGAATTCTCTCTCAAGGGTTTAGTCAACACCATACCTCTGGAATAAAATGATGGAGGTCTGGTATCTCCCTCAGGGCTCGATATCCCAGTCACCCGCAAGGGTAGACCAGAAACGCTGGAGCTGGATTTCTCGCAGGAGAATGGCAGCGTCTCGTCTTCAGCGCGTCGAGGAGGAGGAGGAGGGGGGACAGCGTCCGCGGGCAGCTTGCATCTGCTGGGCTCTTGCAGGGGGACGGCTGTTCAGCTCCTAAGTTCACCACACCATCGTTCGCTAGTTAGCAGCGATAGCAGTAGCGATAGCAGCTATGATATCTTCAGCATAACAGCAGCTTCAGGCGACGGGCAACAGGGGACTTGCTTAAGGCCACGTTGGTAGTATTTATACCTGAAAGGTGCCTTGTTTGACGTAAGTTTGCTGGACATAAGACGTCAATAAAGATGTCACTAGGAAGTGATCGTCTATCAGTGCTCATTAGAGTTCTATTACTAATCAAAACACAGCAAGCGGGGATTTCCAGGTTTGCTGAGTTTTTATCTTGTTGAAGAACTCAGAGTGTTAATCTAGGAATCTCAGATAGTGACTTCTGCTCTGTCATTGCACTAATTGGTTGCAAAGGAAGTGGCAGAGAAAGCTATTCTGGAATGTGGCTCTGTTCGTGTGAGGCCAGAGATGAGTTTCTGAATATTGCACTTGAACGGTTATGCCAATGTAAGGAATAAATGGATTTATAGCCGAAATGGGGCATAAGGTCACAGTATCGATCAGGATCCTAGATTAGAACGCCACAAATTTGCTTATAACAACTCAAAACATTCCTCTACTGTGTTTACATCTTTTCAGTCAAATTATGGAAGACATCCTAGTTTAATCTTTGAAAAAGAAGAAAAGACTGTTCCTGCAGTACCCGAGCTAGTTAAAGAAATGCAAGTGTGGCCTGGGAGGTGTGGTGGAGATGGGCGCTGTGCAGTATTTCATGTGTCTCTATTAAAAAGAAATCCACCAAATTTGCGTGTTGCAGAAAGGCCTAGAAGAGTGTTGGTGGATTCTAGTGAGGAGTATGAGGTTAAAAAGATCTTAGACTCTAAGATAAGAGAGGTAAATTGTATTATCTGATTGATTGGAAGAACTTTGGTCCTGAAGAAAGGTCTTTGGAGACTTACAGTAATGTTCATGCTCCAAGACTCATTTGAGCCTATCACAAAGCCAATCCAAAGAAACCCAATTTGAAAGGACGCTTTTTGAAGGGAGGTACTGTTAAGACCCTCCTTGTTAGCGCTTGTCTGAACTCAAGAAAGAGTCAAAATGCCAGGAAATATTCAAATTGGCAGAGATTAAGTCCAAGTTGGAAAGCAGGATTACGAACCATTTTGCTGAAGTTGAAAGGTTCTGCAAGAGTTGATCCGCAAGGAAGGTTCACTTCCTGTTTGGGTTCTCTGTCTAGTTGTTAGGTCTCGAGACTTCCTAACAGGAACATTGCGCATGCGCGAGCAACGCGCTGCGCACTTCAACTGAATTCAGTCAGGAGCAGCAGCCTTTTTTAGCGCTCTGACTGATACCTAGAAATCTTGTTTCTGAGTTGTGTTTCTATTTTGTTCCTTGCTATACCTGCATCGCTAGTAATTCTCTAGCGTCTTTTGGGAACAAATAAATAAATCCAGTATTGTTTCCTCCCAGTGTCCTCAGTGGGTTTAGCCTTCCTTCGACGTCCAGGGAGAAGATGGTCCGTGTGAGAGTTGAATCTGATGAGAGGAGCTTCTGTGAAGAGAGGTTCTCTCAATTTTTCAAGTAAGGTTTTCTTGTCATAATTCTTTTATGCGTATTGGCTGCTTGTTGAATTTCTTGAGGAGAACTGCGTACAGAGAGAGCAGATGGTGCATAGAAATTTGCCAGCGTTTGCATGCTACCATTGTGACAGAAAGTGTACCGCACTAGAGACTTTTGAAAAGGTTATGAAAGCGTTTATGTTACAGGATAGATAGGCCCAGTTAAAGGCGCCGGGGTTGATTTCACCGTCCTGCTCTGAACAGCTGTCCCAATCCGCCCTCGAAGAGTCAGTCTGCGGGTAAGGAGGGGAGTTAGGGTCATGGGTCCACCAGTCCTCGAGGCCTCCCACCTCGACCCTGTTACACTCCACCCCCCCTGGATTCTCCCAATCGGGGAGAACGGGCACCCTCGACAAATAGTCTGCAATGCCGTTGTCTGTCCCTTTTCTGTGAACTACTCTAAAGGAAAAGGGCTGGAGGAAAAGAAACCATCTAAGAACTCTGGGATTCTCGCCCGTATTCTTTTGCATCCATTGCAGGGGAGCGTTGTCTGAGTATAGAGTAAAAGACCTCCCCTCCAGGTAGTATCGCAGCTTGTCCACTGCCCAGCGAATCGCAAGGCACTCTTTTTCGAACGTTGGGTATTTGCGCTCCCTAGGGTGGAGCTTCCGACTTATGTAAAGGATGGGGTGTTCTAATCCGTCCTCCCCCTCCTGTGACAGTACCGCCCCCACCCCTGTATCAGAGGCGTCTGTTGTCAGAGCGAATGGTTTCTCGTAGTTTGGGGGTATTAACACTGGACTGGACGTGATGGCTCTCTTTAGATCATGGAAAGCCCTTCTGTCTTCTTCGGGTGGGGGTTTTCCCAGGTTGAGTTTGACATTCTTTTTGAGGAGGTCCGTCAAGGGAGCGGCTACGTTTGCAAAGTTCATTATGAACCGCCTGTAATAGCCGATAAGACCCAAGAAGGCCCTTAGTTCTTCCTTGTTGGAGGGAAAAGGGGAGTTAGTGATGGCCCGTATCTTCTCCTCCTCGGGAGCTATCACCCCCTCCCCCAACATGAACCCCAGGTATTTTACCTTGGGATATGCGACCCTTGATTTTTTTGAGTTTACGTGTAGACCTGCATGTTGTAAGGCAGTGAGGATGTGGCCTATGTGTTCTAGGTGTTCCTCCCAAGTCAGACTGAAGATGACTATGTCATCGAGGTACACTGAACTGTACTCGGTGTGAGGGGCTAATACCGTGTTCATCAATCTCTGAAACGTTGCCGGGGCTCCGTGTAGCCCGAATGGTAATACATTGAATTCAAACAAGCCATCGTCAGTGGCAAAGGCTGTTTTATGCCTATCTCTTTCTCGCAGCGGCACCTGCCAGTAGCCTTTGGTCAGGTCTAGTGTCGTTATGTATCTGGCTTCTCCTATCCTCTCTATCAGCTCGTCCACTCTGGGTATTGGGAAGGCATCGAAGGAGGAAATCGTGTTTAATGCATGGAAGTCCATACAAAACCGGGTAGACCCATCTGGTTTTGGTACCATCACGATGGGTGAAGCCCAGTTACTTCGTGATGGACGTATAACTCCGAGCTGAAGCATGTCCCTGACTTCTCTCTTTACGCCCGCTCTCCTGGCAGCCGGAATACGATAAGCTCTCTGCTTGACCACCTTGCCCTGTTCGGTCTCTACGCAGTGTTCTGCTAAGTGGGTACAACCTGGGGTATCCGAGAACATGCCGGAGGTCCCCTTGCTCGGTCGCCGTCAGCTCTGGGTTAATGAGAAGTTGGTCTAGTGTGTTACCTTCGTCCCGTGATGGCAACACTAGGTGGTTTGGTTTAGGCGGGGGTCCTATCCATTTCTTCAAAAGATTGATATGGAAGGACTGTTGTCGACTGGGAGTGACCTGTACCCGGTAGGTCGTTTTGCCTATGGTCTCCATGATCTCATAAGGTCCTTTCCATTTGCTTCTAAACTTTTGAGTGGAAGAGGGGAGAAGTACCAAGGCCCAGTCGCCCTTGTTCATCGTCCTGCATTTCTTGCCCTTGTCATAGTATTGTTTCTGTTTGTCCTGGGTTCTCTCCAAGTTGGAGTAGGCCAGGTCTCTCAGTTTGCCTATCTTGGATTTTAACTGTTTGGTATATTCCAAGAGGGATCTTTGATCAGCCGCCTCTTCTCTTTCCCAAGCGTCCTTGGTTATTTCCAATAGTGACCTGGGCTGTCGCGCATATAGGAGTTCAAAAGGAGAGAACCCTAGGCTGCTCTGTACTTGTGCCCGCAGAACATAAAGGGCTAGGGGCAACAACTTGTTCCAGTCCTTGTTTTCGGCGGTTAACATTTTCTTGAGGGTTGTTTTGAGCGTGTGGTTGTATTTCTCGACCAGACCATCCGTCTGGGGGTGGTAGGCCGAGGTACGAATGTGTCGAAGATCTAGCGTTTTACAGACTTCCGCCATCATTCTGGAAACAAAGGGAGTGCCCTGATCCGTGAGGATCTCCCTGGGGAATCCCACCCTAGAAAACAACTCGATCAGTTTTTCTGCCACATTCTTGGTAGTAGGGGTGCTAAGAGCAAAGGCCTCCGGGAATCGGGTGTTATAGTCCACCACGACTAGGGCATAGGTATGTCCCCTGGATGTACGGGGAAGAGGACCAATAAGGTCCATACCCACCCTTTCAAAGGGGTTGCCTATGATAGGTAACGGCTGGAGGGGCTCCGCTGGTGGTCTGGTCATATTCTTTTTTTTGCAGACCTCACATTGTTTGCAATAACTCTCAGCCGTCTTGTAAATGCCGGGCCAGAAGAAGAGTCTTGTGATGTTCTGAAGGGTCTTCTCGGCCCCGCTATGCCCTGCTGTCAGATGGGTGTGGGCATAGAAAAGTATCTGATCCCTGAAAACGTTTGGGACAACTAGTTGTGGGGGATCACCTGCTTTCCCTTCCCTATACAACAGATCGTTTAGGATCCTGAACCTGGGATACCCGTGGGTTGGTGTTGTTTCTGCGATATGGGCTGCCTCCCAGGCGTTCATAAGGGTGGGATCATTGGCCTGCACAAACTTGAAACCCCGATCCAACTCCCAGGGTTCGGACGTTAAGTATGCTTCCCAGGGCTGTCCTTCTATCTCTCTCCTGAAGAGGGAAAGGAAATAAGGGTTATCTACCCCTATGATCAGGTCCTTGGGTAGGGATTCCACTACTCCCACTTTCACTACACACGGTTCCCCACCTAGAGGCCGTAGGGTGAGGTGGGCTACGGGGTAGGGTTTCACATCCCCATGTACACATCTAATGTGTACCACTACGTTGGGGCCTAACTGTGAGGGACGGACCAGTCTTTTCTGTATCACCGACTGTCTACAACCGGAGTCAAAAAGGGCTTTCACACATTTGCTTTTAACGTATACCCTTATTTCATGTGTCTCTATTAAAAAGAAATCCACCAAATTTGCGTGTTGCAGAAAGGCCTAGAAGAGTGTTGGTGGATTCTAGTGAGGAGTATGAGGTTAAAAAGATCTTAGACTCTAAGATAAGAGAGGTAAATTGTATTATCTGATTGATTGGAAGAACTTTGGTCCTGAAGAAAGGTCTTTGGAGACTTAAAGTAATGCTCATGCTCCAAGACTCATTTGAGCCTATCACAAAGCCAATCCAAAGAAACCCAATTTGAAAGGACGCTTTTTGAAGGGAGGTACTGTTAAGACCCTCCTTGTTAGCGCTTGTCTGAACTCAAGAAAGAGTCAAAATGCCAGGAAATATTCAAATTGGCAGAGATTAAGTCCAAGTTGGAAAGCAGGATCACGAACCATTTTGCTGAAGTTGAAAGGTTCTGCAAGAGTTGATCCGCAAGGAAGGTTCACTTCCTGTTTGGGTTCTCGGTCTAGTTGTTAGGTCTCGAGACTTCCAAACAGGAACATTGCGCATGCGCGAGCAACGCGCTGCGCACTTCAACTGAATTCAGTCAGGAGCAGCAGCCTTTTTTAGCGCTCTGACTGATACCTAGAAATCTTGTTTCTGAGTTGTGTTTCTATTTTGTTCCTTGCTATACCTGCATCGCTAGTAATTCTCTAGCGTCTTTTGGGAACAAATAAATAAATCCAGTATTGTTTCCTCCCAGTGTCCTCAGTGGGTTTAGCCTTCCTTCGACGTCCAGGGAGAAGATGGTCCGTGTGAGAGTTGAATCTGATGAGAGGAGCTTCTATTAAGAGAGGTTCTCTCAATTTTTCAAGTAAGGTTTTCTTGTCATAATTCTTTTATGCGCATTGGCTGCTTGTTGAATTTCTTGAGGAGAACTGCGTACAGAGAGAGCAGATGGTGCATAGAAATTTGCCAGCGTTTGCATGCTACCATTGTGACAGAAAGTGTACCGCACCAGAGACTTTTGAAAAGGTTATGAAAGCGTTTATGTTACAGGATAGATAGGCCCAGTTAAAGGCGCCGGGGTTGATTTCACCGTCCTGCTCTGAACAGCTGTCCCAATCCGCCCTCGAAGAGTCAGTCTGCGGGTAAGGAGGGGAGTTAGGGTCATGGGTCCACCAGTCCTCGAGGCCTCCCACCTCGACCCTGTTACACTCCACCCCCCCCTGGATTCTCCCAATCGGGGAGAACGGGCACCCTCGACAAATAGTCTGCAATGCCGTTGTCTGTCCCTTTTCTGTGAACTACTCTAAAGGAAAAGGGCTGGAGGAAAAGAAACCATCTAAGAACTCTGGGATTCTCGCCCGTATTCTTTTGCATCCATTGCAGGGGAGCGTTGTCTGAGTATAGAGTAAAAGACCTCCCCTCCAGGTAGTATCGCAGCTTGTCCACTGCCCAGCGAATCGCAAGGCACTCTTTTTCGACCGTTGGGTATTTGCGCTCCCTAGGGTGGAGCTTCCGACTTATGTAAAGGATGGGGTGTTCTAATCCGTCCTCCCCCTCCTGTGACAGTACCGCCCCCACCCCTGTATCAGAGGCGTCTGTTGTCAGAGTGAATGGTTTCTCGTAGTTTGGGGGTATTAACACTGGACTGGACATGATGGCTCTCTTTAGATCATGGAAAGCCCTTCTGGCTTCTTCGGGTGGGGGTTTTCCCAGGTTGAGTTTGACATTCTTTTTGAGGAGGTCCGTCAAGGGAGCGGCTACGTTTGCAAAGTTCATTATGAACCGCCTGTAATAGCCGATAAGACCCAAGAAGGCCCTTAGTTCTTCCTTGTTGGAGGGAAAAGGGGAGTTAGTGATGGCCCGTATCTTCTCCTCCTCGGGAGCTATCACCCCCTCCCCCAACATGAACCCCAGGTATTTTACCCTGGGATATGCGACCCTTGATTTTTTTGAGTTTACGTGTAGACCTGCATGTTGTAAGGCAGTGAGGATGTGGCCTATGTGTTCTAGGTGTTCCTCCCAAGTCAGACTGAAGATGACTATGTCATCGAGGTACACTGAACTGTACTCGGTGTGAGGGGCTAATACTGTGTTCATCAATCTCTGAAACGTTGCCGGGGCTCCGTGTAGCCCGAATGGTAATACATTGAATTCAAACAAGCCATCGTCAGTGGCAAAGGCTGTTTTATGCCTATCTCTTTCTCGCAGCGGCACCTGCCAGTAGCCTTTGGTCAGGTCTAGTGTCGTTATGTATCTGGCTTCTCCTATCCTCTCTATCAGCTCGTCCACTCTGGGTATTGGGAAGGCATTGAAGGAGGAAATCGCGTTTAATGCATGGAAGTCCATACAAAACCGGGTAGACCCATCTGGTTTTGGTACCATCATGATGGGTGAAGCCCAGTTACTTCGTGATGGACGTATAACTCCGAGCTGAAGCATGTCCCTGACTTCTCTCTTTACGCCCGCTCTCCTGGCAGCCGGAATACGATAAGCTCTCTGCTTGACCACCTTGCCCTGTTCGGTCTCTACGCAGTGTTCTGCTAAGTGGGTACAACCTGGGGTATCCGAGAACATGCCGGAGGTCCCCTTGCTTGGTCGCCGTCAGCTCTGGGTTAATGAGAAGTTGGTCTAGTGTGTTACCTTCGTCCCGTGATGGCAACACTAGGTGGTTTGTTTTAGGCGGGGGTCCTATCCATTTCTTCAAAAGATTGATATGGAAGGTCTGTTGTCGACTGGGAGTGACCTGTACCCGGTAGGTCGTTTTGCCTATGGTCTCCATGATCTCATAAGGTCCTTTCCATTTGCTTCTAAACTTTTGAGTGGAAGAGGGGAGAAGTACCAAGGCCCAGTCACCCTTGTTCATCGTCCTCCATTTCTTGCCCTTGTCATAGTATTGTTTCTGTTTGTCCTGGGTTCTCTCCAAGTTGGAGTAGGCCAGGTCTCTCAGTTTGCCTATCTTGGATTTTAACTGTTTGGTATATTCCAAGAGGGATCTTTGATCGGCCGCCTCTTCTCTTTCCCAAGCGTCCTTGGTTATTTCCAATAGTGACCTGGGCTGTCGCGCATATAGGAGTTCAAAAGGAGAGAACCCTAGGCTGCTCTGTACTTGTGCCCGCAGAACATAAAGGGCTAGGGGCAACAACTTGTTCCAGTCCTTGTTTTCGGCGGTTAACATTTTCTTGAGGGTTGTTTTGAGCGTGTGGTTGTATTTCTCGACCAGACCATCCGTCTGGGGGTGGTAGGCCGAGGTACGAATGTGTCGAAGATCTAGCGTTTTACAGACTTCCGCCATCATTCTGGAAACAAAGGGAGTGCCCTGATCCGTGAGGATCTCCCTGGGGAATCCCACCCTAGAAAACAACTCGATCAGTTTTTCTGCCACATTCTTGGTAGTAGGGGTGCTAAGAGCAAAGGCCTCCGGGAATGGGGTGTTATAGTCCACCACGACTAGGGCATAGGTATGTCCCCTGGATGTACGGGGAAGAGGACCAATAAGGTCCATACCCACCCTTTCAAAGGGGTTGCCTATGATAGGTAACGGCTGGAGGGGCTCCGCTGGTGGTCTGCTCATATTCTTTTTTTGGCAGACCTCACATTGTTTGCAATAACTCTCAGCCGTCTTGTATATGCCGGGCCAGAAGAAGAGTCTTGTGATGTTCTGAAGGGTCTTCTCGGCCCCGCTATGCCCTGCTGTCAGATGGGTGTGGGCATAGAAAAGTATCTGATCCCTGAAAATGTTTGGGATGACTAGTTGTGGGGGATCACCTGCTTTCCCTTCCCTATACAACAGATAGTTTAGGATCCTGAACCTGGGATACCCGTAGGTTGGTGTTGTTTCTGCGATATGGGCTGCCTCCCAGGCGTTCATAAGGGTGGGATCATTGGCCTGCACAAACTTGAAACCCCGATCCAACTCCCAGGGTTCGGACGTTAAGTATGCTTCCCAGGGCTGTCCTTCTATCTCTCTCCTGAAGAGGGAAAGGAAATCAGGGTTATCTACCCCTATGATCAGGTCCTCGGGTAGGGATTCCACTACTCCCACTTTCACTACACACGGTTCCCCACCTAGAGGCCGTAGGGTGAGGTGGGCTACGGGGTAGGGTTTCACATCCCCATGTACACATCTAATGTGTACCACTACGTTGGGGCCTAACTGTGAGGGACGGACCAGTCTTTTCTGTATCACCGACTGTCTACAACCGGAGTCAAAAAGGGCTTTCACACATTTGCTGTTAACGTATACCCTTATTTCATGTGTCTCTATTAAAAAGAAATCCACCAAATTTGCGTGTTGCAGAAAGGCCTAGAAGAGTGTTGGTGGATTCTAGTGAGGAGTATGAGGTTAAAAAGATCTTAGACTCTAAGATAAGAGAGGTAAATTGTATTATCTGATTGATTGGAAGAACTTTGGTCCTGAAGAAAGGTCTTTGGAGACTTACAGTAATGTTCATGCTCCAAGACTCATTTGAGCCTATCACAAAGCCAATCCAAAGAAACCCAATTTGAAAGGACGCTTTTTGAAGGGAGGTACTGTTAAGACCCTCCTTGTTAGCGCTTGTCTGAACTCAAGAAAGAGTCAAAATGCCAGGAAATATTCAAATTGGCGGAGATTAAGTCCAAGTTGGAAAGCAGGATTACGAACCATTTTGCTGAAGTTGAAAGGTTCTGCAAGAGTTGATCCGCAAGGAAGGTTCACTTCCTGTTTGGGTTCTCGGTCTAGTTGTTAGGTCTCGAGACTTCCAAACAGGAACATTGCGCATGCGCGAGCAACGCGCTGCGCACTTCAACTGAATTCAGTCAGGAGCAGCAGCCTTTTTTAGCGCTCTGACTGATACCTAGAAATCTTGTTTCTGAGTTGTGTTTCTATTTTGTTCCTTGCTATACCTGCATCGCTAGTAATTCTCTAGCGTCTTTTGGGAACAAATAAATAAATCCAGTATTGTTTCCTCCCAGTGTCCTCAGTGGGTTTAGCCTTCCTTCGACGTCCAGGGAGAAGATGGTCCGTGTGAGATTTGAATCTGATGAGAGGAGCTTCTGTGAAGAGAGGTTCTCTCAATTTTTCAAGTAAGGTTTTCTTGTCATAATTCTTTTATGCGCATTGGCTGCTTGTTGAATTTCTTGAGGAGAACTGCGTACAGAGAGAGCAGATGGTGCATAGAAATTTGCCAGCGTTTGCATGCTACCATTGTGACAGAAAGTTTACCGCACCAGAGACTTTTGAAAAGGTTATGAAAGCGTTTATGTTACAGGATAGATAGCGCAACAGAGACTTTAGAGTTTTCATGTAGAGACTCTACAAATGAGAAAGCGCTAAGTCATAGAGGAGATAGCGCTACAGAAACATTGGAACATTCATTTTGGAAACTTAATTTCATTACATGTGTGAAGAGCAAGAGACATTGTAAGACCAGGAACAAGGTTGTGACACAGCAGAAATCTATTCAGCAGCCTTGAAGTGTTCAAGTAGCACTCTATTAATCACTTGGCACTTGTGAATTAATGGAGAGTTCTTCCTATCAACTAGATTAATACATTAGCTCAACAAGAGAGAAGCTAAATCCTCAGAGTTAATAGGTAATTCAGTTAAGATTAGTTAAATAGAATAGTGAGTTTCAGGTAGGGACTACATTAATTTTCTGTGCTTAATTTGTAGGTGCCAGTCAGCAGAACAGAAGAAGGCATCAGCTGAGGCAGTCTCTCTTGTTTGTCTATCCAATTCCCCTTTCCCCCAAGCTGAATACAGTGGCAGTGTTCGCTTTACTGTTGCTGGTTTCGGTAAAGGGGATTGGGGGAAAAAGTTGTCTGCTCCTGAGGTGATCGCACAATCAGATCTGACAACTCCCCTTGTTCTCTGTGCCGAGTGTCGAGGCACGGATCATAAAGCCCAATAGACTATCTGCCGCAGCTGCAAGCAAGATGGGGCACCAGCGCGTACCAGGAATAGCACAACCCCGACTCGGAGGCAGAACTCCCCAGAATCCATGACAACCCACCCGAATCCATGTCCAGCAAATTGGACAAAGTGCTTGCAGCAATTGAACACTCCAGGGTAACCATGGAAAATAGGTTTGGAGAACTGGCCACAGACCTCAACCTCCTTTGGGATAAACACAGGAAGCTCGCGGACAAAGTCAAGCAGGGCGAAAAGACAATCCAAGTCATGGAACCAAGAATACAGACCCATCAAGACACCATCCAAGAACTACAATAAAAACTGCGATCCTTAGAAAGCAAAACAGCCGATTTGGAAGGCCGCTCTTGAAGGAGCAACAGCCGCATCTTGAAGCTCCCGAGGGAACAGAAGGGACTAATCCGGTTAGACATATGGAAGCTTGGATCAAGTCATTCACCCGGACGGAGGACCTGACCCCATATTTTTTCATAGATAGGGCACATCGCGTGCCAGCTTGTAAACCACCACCGGACTTGCCACCCCGACCCTTCCTCCTGAAATTGCTTCATTACCAAGATCGAGATACTATTCTCCGAGCAGCCAGGTAGAAGGGACCACTACAGGTGGAGGACAAGCGTGTAATGCTATTCCCAGATTACTCCCGTGGAGTACAGCAGCAAAGGGCCACCTTCTTGGAAGTCAAAAGTGCTCTACAACAGAGAAACGTACAATACGCCCTCCTCTTCCATGCCCGCGTGAAGATTATACACGATGGAGCAACACATTTCTTCACTGACCCGGTGGACGCCAGAGACTTGGTGGAACTCAGCTCACGGGACGGAATGATCAACACGACAAACTGAGCCACATACCAGCGAGCTTCCACAGACGTCAGCAAAAGAAAGTCACCCTTACACAGATGAACCCTCGCTCTGATAGTGGAACGAAGGAGGGCGCTGCAGGCGGCGTCAGCGGGGAGGCCGAAAGGAGACAGCTCGGATGTGGAAAAAGCACCCCACCCATTCACCTCCGACGAAGAAATAAGCGATGCGTGCTCCTCCCAGGAAGGCTCGGTCACACCCTCCATCGTCACCCCACAAACGGCTGACACGCTGATTTAAATCCACTGAAGACCGGGGAGTCCACACAGCTAGATGCACCACGAATCGACCTCTCACCATGCGCCTAAACAAACCATAGCAGATGGGCATGGGACGGTAAGTTAAGTACCTAGAAGTCTCATAGTGAGATCAGTCGATCAAGGTTAAGTCATGTACGATTCACTGCGAGAGTCATTTTCGGCATTCAATTCTCAGCATAACTCAGCGGGCAGCTGGGACGCCGAGGGCAGGCATCTCTGCGAAACCACCTCGCAAAGAACGACTTAAAGACAGTACATGAAGTACAGTTTGGACGTACCGCCCCGGCGATATGTCCCTTTAGTTGGGAAGTTACCCTGATATCCATGTTCCCCTTTCCCTGGGTTCAGCTTTACCTAATACCCTCAGCGGAGCCCACAGAGGAGATTATGACACGCGCGTGGCCACGTATCGGCTGGCTGGAGGCAAGCCTCGGACAGAGTAGCGGGGTGGTTGCGCAGGCACGTGATGTGCATACCTAATAAGTGCAATGATCAATAAAATACCCAACACAGATATAAACATCATAACCTTAAACCTTCGAGGCATGTATACCGCCAGCAAGCGATATGCCGTCTATTCATATATGAAACGACAACAAGCGCAGATAGCGCTTTTACCAAGAGACTCATTTAACAGCGACTGAGTTGGTCCGTTTGCAAAGGAAATGGCAGGGTATCGTCTGTGCCACTGCGTACTCAGCTTTCGCCAGGGATGCGCTTATATGGATTAGGCCTGGTATCCCCTTCAGAGAACACACAAGAATTATAGATATAGACGGCCGGTACACCATGATGGATGGTATACTGGAGGGCCAGCCCACCCTGCTAGGCAGTATATATGCTCCCAATATAGATCAGGACCACTATTGGAAGCGTCTCACAGGGGTGCTCACTCACCACTCCACAGTCCCCCTGGATCCTGGGAGGTGATTTCAACTGTGCCCTAGATATCCATCGTGATAGGTCCCACACACCACCACCACACTCCCCGGCGAACAAGCAGACAACCCAATACCAAACGTGGGTGCAACACTGGCAATCTGTAGACTTGTGGAGGGAACTGAATCCAGACATTAGATTGCACTCCTTACATTCTTCCCCGCATGACCTACATGTGCGCCTGGATAGATTTCTCTGTTCCGCACCCATACTTCTGAAAGTACAACAGTCCGATTACCTGGGTAGAGTACTCTCAGACCACAATGCCCACATGCTGACCCTCAGATGGAGGCCCCCCCACCCCCTCATACCTACCTGGAGACTTCCACGAGAATGTCTTACGGATCAGGTGTTCCGTCAGGAACACAGAGACTATATCCAAGAACATTTCACCCTCAACTCAGGCACAGCAGAGTCTAGGCTAGTGGAATGGGACGCATTCAAGGTCGCGGCTAGGGGACATTGTATACAACATATAGTGGGAGTGCGCAGAACACTTGAGATAACCCTAAGGGATACTGAAGAGGCGCTAGCAGCACTATCTACACAAGGGGATACCATAGGGCCCCCCGACCGTATAGCAGCAGCTAAAACGGCATACGCAGAAGCTCTGAAAGATTTACGTGAATAAAATTTCCGCGCTTATGCCGCTAGAGTACATAAGGAGGGCAACAGGGCGAGCGCACTCTTAGCATTGCTAGCCAGGAAAGACACAGCTACTACACCGAGCTACTGGACAGTACAGGGGCCCCCAGACACTCACAAATGGAGATCCTACACATATTCCACTCCAGTATTTACAAGGCCCCTACACAAACAAATCACTGAGAAATCTCTCCCGTTACAGATTCCACATATACCACGAGCCGACCGAAAAGAGCTTGAGACCAAAATCAAAGCCCCAGAGATTAACCACGCCATCAGGGAGCTAGCGCGTAATAAAGCCCCGGGAATGGACGGCTTTCCGCTAGAAAATTACAGCACATTCTCCACTCACCTCGTTCCCAAGTCAGTTGCCATGTATGAAGACGCTATAAGCAGAAAGGAACCCCCAGGCTCACGGGAATCCATTATAATAACGTTCCCCAAACCGCGTAGGGATCCCGTCCTCCCAGCCTCTTACAGGCCAATAACACTGCTAAATGCAGACTGTAAGCTATTAGGGAAGTTGCTAGCTGACTGCTACGTTCAGATCCTGGTGCCGCTGGTACACCCAGACCAGAACGGCTTCATACCGAGGCGAAATACCTCGCTTAACATACGCAGGCTGTTTCACATCCAAGACAGAGCACGTGCGCACTTCTCGAATGCAGCGTGCCTGATTTTGGACCTTGAAAAAAGCCTTCAACACCCTATTATGACCGTATCTATTTGCTGTGCTTCGTTGGATCTGAGTGGGCTCCACACTAATGGAATACACAAAGCTTCTCTATGAGAGCCTCAAATCCCGAGTGACAATAAGCGAATACATCTCCACCTCCTTCCCTGTAGAAAGAGGAACAAGGCAGGGATGCCCCTTATCCCCCTTCCTTTTCACCTTACTGGTAGAACCCTTGGAACTACGGCTGCGGCAGGATGGTGCGGCGTGGGGTATACCACTGGCGGATACAATACATTGTGTGTCCCTGTATGCAGACGACCTCCTGATCTACGTTAGAGATATCAATAACGACCTCACCTCCATTTGGTCGGCACTGAATGAATTTGAGTTGGCATCAGGCCTTAAGGTTAATTGGGTTAAGTCCTCAATATTGTTATGTTAAAAATGCTCTTTTATAGCGCACGGCTACTCCTAGGAGTGTCCCGGCGCTTTGGCAAAGAGCCTAAGGAATAGGAGAACATAGCACAACAGACACGAAAAAGAAAGAAAACAGAAACCAGTTACTGAGTGAAAAGCCAGGTTTTGAGTCCTTTTCTAAAGGAAAGCAAATCATCAGTTTTCCTGAGCAAAACAGGGAGGTCATTCCAGCCTGAGTCGCTAGAATTCGAAAGGAACGTCCTCCGATTCTAGTCAGACGGATAGAGGGAGTCAAGGCTTTGAATAGAGATGCAGATCGTAACGTCCTGCGAGGCACATAAAAAGCCAAGCGTTTCTGAAGGTATTTGGGGCCTATCCGATGAAGGGACTTGTAGGCGAAAGTGAGCGCCTTGAAAGCAATCCTTTTGGCAACTGGAAGCCAGTGCAGTTTCTTTAGCAGCTCTGTGGCTCCAGCTCTGTGCTGGAGACCGAAAATGGCTCTAGCTGCAGAGTTCTGCACAATCTGCAATCGGGCCAAAAGGTATTTCGGCAGGCCAAGATAGAGAACGTTCGTGTAATCCAGACGCGAACCTATCAAGGCCTGCACGATGATCTTTCTGTGCTTCAGCGAGAGCAGCGGAAGAAATTTCTGCAGCATCTTTAAAAGGCCGAAGCATTTACCAGTCAGTCCAATGATCTGGGGGCCAAAGGTGAGGCCATCATCTACCACAACGCCTAGGTTTTTGGCTTTAGAAGAAGCGACATCCGGTGGGAACATGTCTGAAGGCCACCAGGTCTTCCAGCCAGGATCTGGAGGACATCCCAAAAAAAGCAATTCCGATTTATCGGAATTGCATTTTAAACTGTGGCGCTGAAACCAGGCAAAGACAGCTCCCAGACAGTCTCTAATTCGCGAACCGTCGAAATCCCTGCCCTTCTCAGATGTAAAGATTAGCTGGGTGTCATCAGCGTAGGTTATGATCTGGGCACCAAAAGATTCCGCAACCGCCGCCAAGGGGGCCATGTAGATGTTAAAAAGCGAGGGCTCAAAATAGAACCCTGCGGCACCCCCACCTCCAGCGGCGGCATTTCAGCGGAAAACGGAGGTGCCCAGACTACTTGCCGGCGGCCGGTCAGAAATGACTTAAACCAATTCAACACCGATCTCCTGGAGTCTTAAAAGGAGACCTTCATGGGGAACGGTGTCGAAAGCCACCGACAAATCCAGCATAACCGCAATGGCCTTCCGTCCAGTATCCAAAACCTCTCTGATGGCATCGGTGACCTCGAGAAGGGCAGACTCAGTGCTAAAATTCGTGCGAAAGCCTGATTGAGAGTCATGGAGAATGTTATTACTCTCAATAAAGTTAGAAATAGAGCTGTGCACGTGCTTCTCGGTCACCTTAGCCAGAGCAGGGAGGAGAGAGATAGGCCTGTAGTTAGCATGGATAAGAGGATCAAGGTTAGTTTTCTTGATCAATGGAAGAATCATTGCCTGCTTCCACGCTTGAGGGACAACACCTGTGCTCAATGAAGCATTAAGCAGAGGATTAAGCAGCGCAGTTAAAGCCGGCACTACTCTACCTAAGCACTTAGCCGGGCAGGGGTCAGACGGAGAGCCGGATTTAAGTCGAGACAAAAGATCCAAAGAGACCGTGAGAGACATCTCCGGAAAATCCGAGAGAAATGGCCCTTCTTCAGCTGTAGATGTGGACGAGCCAGATATACATTAAGCCTGTATTTGCCCCCGCGAGACATAGCGATAGGAGATCACACACTCACCTGGAGCACCACGGCGCCGCAATACCTTGGGGTACAACTGTTTCATTCCCCAGCAGATCTGTACGAGAGAAATCACCGTAAGGTAGTAGGCGGACGGCGCGCTTCCGTAAACTTCTGGAAGAGACTACCTCAGGCCCCCATTGGTTGAGTTGCCCTTGCAAAGATGATCATGGTCCCAAGACTCCTCTACCACTTCACCAACCTGGTGGTGATACCACCACGCTCCTTCTTCAAAGAGCTGGACATAATCCTGACTACTCTGATCTGGGGTGGAGGAATGCATAGGGTGGCGTTAAACACACTTTTCCTGCCCACAACACACGGAGGGCTAGGTGCCCCATCCTTTGAAGCATACTTCTTGGCGGCACAACTCCATTGGTTGTCGTACTGGACAGCAGAACAATACACTGAGGAAACAATTACGGAGCAGGGACGGATCCCCCTTCCATCCATACGTAGACTGCTGCTTCTGGGCACCAAACCCCTCTGCACCTACCCCCTACAGGTGGCAATAGCACGCTCCTGTATGCTGAAGATACATTGCATGTCCAAAGGGAAACCCCCATACTCGCCCTTACTCCCGCTGGTAGGATTCCCGCAGAATGATAAATATTACACAACCTGTGCTTACAAGAATGGACTGACTCCTCTATCACGGAAATGGAATCCCTAAATGAAGATGGTCAGTTACTGACATATGCCCGTTTGACAGAACTGTATGGCCTCCCTCCTGGGCAGTTCCTTCTACATCGGCTGCTCATGAACGACAGCTGCTGTTTTTGGGATCCACAGGCAGGAGAATCCTCCATACACCCTGTAATACATACCATACTTCATATGGGGGTGGGCAGACACTTAGTGACCTGGCTGTACAAAGCTGTTAGGGAACTGACCCTTCGCCCACTAGACACACTACGACATACATGGGAGGATGAAATAGGTCACGTATTTAATGATAACGAATGGGAGAAAGGCCTAGAGTACCCCAAGAAAGTCTCCAGAAAACGCATGCTTCAGGAACATCCAATTCAACATTCTCCATAGGGCATATCTCACTCCAAAGCGTCTCCAACGCTTCTACCCAGGCAGACACTTTGCCTGCCCTCGATGCCATCACCCAGAAGCAGACTTTAAACACATGTTCTGGGACTGCCCGATCATTCACAACTATTGGGACCAGGTTCACCACACACTCCGGTAGATAATGAACAACCCGACCCTCTCCCCATGGGAGGCTAGTGGAGCAACGGTTGGTAGTAGGAGTTTCTGCAGGGCGGTGACTTGGGGAGGGGGAGGAGCAGGGTGGGGGTAGTAATGTATGGATTACGGAGTTTAACAGGTAAGTAAACATATAAATAAATAAAACTAATTTTGTTGCACGCACTGCATCACATTTGGTGATGCAGTGCATACAACGAAACTCGTTTTATTTATTTATATGTTTACTTACCTGTTAAATTTCGTAATCCATACATTACTACCCCCCACCCTGTCCCTCCCCACTTCACTGCCCTGCAGAAACTCCTACTACCGACCGCGGCTGGGCTAGTGCCCTTGGTATGTTCCGCAGGCGGAAAACCGCGAAGGTGCAGCATTGCTTCATTTCCATTGCAATTCTCTTAGCAAAAAGAGGTATAGCCATGCACTGGCGGGCCCGGCAGGGCCCCCAGTGGGAGTTTGGATAGGGGTCATGAAGAAGTGGGGCGCGACGGAGGAGGAGGTGCTTCAGGAGGAAGAAGTGAGAGGAACACAAAAGCACCCCATCTCCCTAGAATGGGCACAACTGATGCACAGCTTCACGCATGAAACCGCACAACCACCCTCAACAACACCGTCCCCTTCGGGGTCTGCGCAGCTGTCCCCTCAGAAGCAGGCAGGTGGGAACATAGACCCAGACAGGGACACATGAGACGGGTATTATAGCAGAGAAGGCGCAAACCTCAGGAGAATACATACAGCATGATCCCCACAGTCCTCGCCCCGGGGACCGATATAGCGCCATGCGATATACTCACAGCAGACTACCACCCACCAGTGGCTCCGTGCCGGGAACCCCCAGTGCACCCCCAGTTTACCCCCTCAGTTAACGGTTTCCTCCTCACACTGAAGATCTAGTAACCAATGATAGGTTAATAGTTTAATAAGTTTAAGTGTGTAGTTCTGTTTTTAAGTTTTAATATATATTTTTTAAATGTATTTGTGTATGGTTAAGTTTAGTTATGTAATTATTTGTGTATTTTAATATTACATTATATTGTAGTTGTTTTTAAAGGTGTAATTTGAAATATTTTGTCATACAAAATAAAGATACAAACTTTTTTGTTTTTCATAATTTTTTTATTAAACAAAAAATGTGTTTGTGTAGAATAGAACATAATGGACCTGATTTGGATGTCGGTCGGTAAGCCTCAAACCGTTCGTCGGAGGCTCACTGACCGACATCCTTGGTTTGAACTCCAACCGCTGCATTTCAATGATGGCAGTCGGGGTCCAAACCAGCCGGTCAATCAGACTAGCTTCTGACAGGCTCAAGGAGCTCATCGACCAGTCGGAAACCACACATATTCTCTTTAGGTTTGTGTTTCCGCTGTTGGGATTATGATGTCGTTCTCCGACATCCTTTCCATGCTGGGCTTTCCGACATAGAAGGCTGTCGGAAATCGACTTTGGGTGGACTTAGCAGGAAAAATCCCTGCACCGGGTGGCAGGCGTCGCGAGGTGCCTGCCACTTGGTGCAGGGTTTTACACAAACTCCCATTTCTCTATGGGAGCTTGTGCTACGGCCGGTTTCCGACTGCTGCACAAGCTCCAATAGACAAATGGGGATTTGCAACTGTACCATGTGTGGTCCCATCCTAATATGGGGTGACAAACCGCCGGCCTATGGTCAGTCAGTTGCCACTCAGCAACGGTGTTGACATCGTAATGAAGGCCTATGTTTACATTTTTATTATTGGAGGTTTTAATTAAATTTGATTGTATATCTTTAAGAAAAAAATTGGCGTTTACAAGTTTTTTTTTACAAATAATAGTAGTAACAAAAATAAATACATTTGTACATGTTTATTTTTATGTAACATGTTCAATGTTTTCTTTTGATTTTTTCCAATATATTTGTTCTTTTTTAATTTTTTGGGAAACTGTTTATATTTTAACGGATATACAATCATATTACTTTTATTTTTACAAATAAATATATATTTAAAAATAATTATTACATATATTTTGAAAAAAAAGATACATTTGTAATAAATATATGTTATTACAATTTTTTATTTTTTTAAAATACATATTGACTAATTTTATTGAAATTATAAAATTATTTAATATGTATTTTATAATGTAACATATTTCTAAACAGTAAGGGCCTCATTTTGATATCGGTCGGAAAGCCTCCGACTGACAGTCGGATTCCCCTAGACTGCCTCTGAACCCATCCCCCTGACTCGGTCGGAAATAATTCCGACTGACCGATTATGATGCTTGAGGTCGGAAGTGGAATTCAAAATCGGCTCTGACCAGCATTTGAAGAATCCGCGTCGGTCGGAGCCGATTCGTACATCTCAACTGACAGCGTTTCCGACCAACCGATTACGATGTCAGATTCCAACACCTTTTCTGACTTGGTCTGTCCGACACTCAAAAGGCTGTTGGAAACTGACTATGGGGGCCCCTAGCAGGCCCCCCTTCATGCCGAGTCCTCTGGTTTGGGGTCGACGGGATACAGAAGGGGCCCCTCTGTAAAACCATGTGCAGTGTGGCAGGCACCATGGGGTGCCCGCAATAGGGTGCAAGGATTTTGCAGACAACCATTTTCCCCATAGGAGCCTGTGTTGTCAGTCAGAACACAGGCTCCCATTGAAGTAAATGGGACTCCTTCCGAATGGTGTTCGGAAGCATCATAATCGGTCAGGGGGAACCACCTACTGCAAGGCAGTCAGAACCAACTCTGAAAAGGAGTGAGGAGGTTCAGTTTCTAACAGACATTGTAATGAGGGCCTAAGTATGTTTCATTTTTAGATTTTATTAAATATTAATATTTTTATTAATATTGACAATTCTATTTAACATTTTGGTACCATTTTTCATTGGAATACATTTGTACATCATTTGCAATTTTATAATATATTTTGGCATTTGTATTATTTTATTCATTGTATTTTACAAATATACATATAATATATATTAAATATGATTTTTAATGGTAATATAATATTTTATATATATTTCACAATTTTATTTTTGCATTGTAAAACATTTTGGCCCTAATTACAATGTTGGGAGGACTTAAGTCCGCCCTACACCGTTTCAGGGTGGGAACCGACCCACTGACCATAGGTTGGTGGTTTCGACCACCCTATTACAATGCGACCACACATGGTGCGGTCGCAAACTCCCATTTTCCTATGGGAGCTTTGCAGTGGTCGGAAACAGGGCTCAGCACACGCTCTCATAGATGAATGGGAGTTTCTGTAAATCCCTGTACCGCATGGCAGGCACCTCACAGTGGGGAAAATCATGTGGATTGTTACTAGCGGACTAACCCTTGGACTGTATGGCACACGAAAAGAGGAGAGCCATGCTCCCTGTTTTCACCGCGCTATCTGAAAGCGCTTGCCTGATGCCTCTCGCGTTTCCCGCTCCGCGCAAAACGCTCGTTGTTGGGGACTGGGCGGGCAAGAGGGAGAACAACACTACACTGCCCAGAAGTCACCTGGGGCAGTAGGCACCTCCCTGACACGCCCTCCACAGGTGATAGAAAATCGCCGACAGCACCGCGCATCGCGGGAAAATCCTGTGGATTGCTACTAGTGGACTAACCCATGGACTGTGGGGCACACGAAAAGAGGAGAACCACGCTCCCTGTTTTCACCACGCTATCTGAAAGCGCTTGCCTGATACCTATTGCATTTCCCGCTCCGCGGGAAATGCTTGTTGTTGGGGACTGGGCGGCCAAGAGGGAGAACAACACTACACTGCTCAGAAGTCACCTTGGGCAGGAGGCACCTCCCTGACACGCCCTCCACAGGTGATAGAAAATCGCCGACAGCACCACGCATCGCGGGAAAATCCTGTGGATGCCTACTAGCGGACTAACCCCTGGACTGTGGGGCACACGAAAAGAGGAGAACCACGCTCCCTGTTTACACCACGCTATCTGAAAGCGCTTGCCTGATACGTCTCGCGTTTCCCGCTCCGTGGGAAACGCTCCTTGTTGGGGACTGGGCGGCCAAGAGGGAGAACAACACTACACTGCCCAGAAGTCACCTGGAGTAGGAGGCACCTCCCTGACACGCCCTCCACAGGTGATAGAAAATCGCCGACAGCACCGCGCATCGATGAGCCGGGCAAAGCCTGGGCCAAGAGCGGGCCCGTCTGAGCCCGTCAGAGACAGTAAGAGACTGGACTGGGCCACCCCTCTTGTCCTCTGAATATCTCTATAGTGGCTTGTATGTGTGAACTGTTAAATATTTCCGTTAATGGTTAACAGCCCCTGATAACTTACCCCATAGGTTTGAATACTAATAGAAGAGAATGGCTTAAAAAAAACTTAAAGGCAAAAAACTGCTAACAAGGGAGGTGGAGGGGGAATCACTGGTCCTATGGAAACCTTTATTACTAGGGCAGCTTCGGCTCTGGAAAAGGAAATTGATTTAACGGTTCGATGATTGTCTCTTGACCCTGTGTTCCAGAAAAGATCCTCGTTTGGCAACATAGCACGCGCATCGTCCCCTGTTGAAATCCGGCCCTAAAATGTCATTACATCCCAGACCAATAGGGAGCAATCAAGCACCTCTGATATAAGTGGGTTGGATACTAGTTTGGATACTAGTTTGGTTTCCTTTATGGCCTACCCGAGCATTGAAACGGGGGCTAGGAAAAGTATTGAGCAATTGATTGACTTGTTAGCTGAAATTAAATCCTCAGAAAATACATCGGCATCCGCACTTAAGCGCAAGCGTGGCGGAAACAGACGGAAGGGAGAACGTATTAAGAGGACTAAAGCCACATCACCCAAACAAAGGGCAAACGCGCAGCAAGACAAGAATAACACTCCTACACAGGGGGACATATCTGGCCACATACAAAACAGTTTAATTCCCGAACTAATTGATAATGCACCCAGAGACGCAGCGGGCATATCCTGCTCGCTAGATGAAGGTGAGCATTTGGTCAAGTCTCTAATCCTTCCTATAGTCGCGCGCACGAGTAAGATATGTACTCGGCTAGAAGCCCTTCAGATGGGTATTCAGGCCAATTCAGATATGCTTAAGAAACTTACGGAAGCAAAACACTCGCCGATTAGTGCACCTACCATGCCTAACCCTCCTAAGAAGAATCAGAAGCCTGCCTCCAAAGAGAGATCGCCCAAAGGGGACAGTGATTCTTTAAAGCTCGGTGGAGATAAGGCGAAAGGGCAGACCCCCCAGTTAGCAAGTCAAGCGTTTAAGGGCAGTCTAGTAGATAACATCAGTCTAAGAATCACTAGGGGGCATGAGAAAAAAGATACTAGGGTAGATCAAGAAAAAACAGTGGGAATAAATAGCCGGGATTACAAAAAGAGAGTTGATCTTCCTCGGGAGTCATATCCCTTTGTTATTGTGTTGGCCGGGGTCCCAGAGTGGCAACATGACAGGGTGGAAACCTTTCATGAATTAAAAAACAAAGTGATGTTTTGGTTGGTGAAAAACCGGCCCCTTAGACCAGATTTAAATGGGAAATTATTAATGTTAGGAGAGCAAGCTGGGTGGGTCACAAAGTCAAGGACGTAGAGGGAGACTGCATCATAGTGAACTTTAGAGACCCACAAGTAGTACAGTTCATTAGTGGTTTCCCGAATTACAATAACTCAGGTGGGATTTTGTCCTTTGACCTAAGTTATTTTTATCCTTCGGCTCCCGCTATGGAAAGTAGTTGGAGACTCACCAATCCATCTTATGGTAGTAACTACTCTCAAAAAGGGCATTATGTTAACGCTCCTCTAGCCTTTACAATGCTCGGAGGCTACCCCCAAAACCATCCCCATGGCACTCACCCAGCAGGAAACTTTTTTAATGTCCTAATTATTAATCGTTTTGATCCATTGTCGGATCTGGGTTGGGTAGATTGACAAGGGGGGGTTAAAGGAACAGCAAATGGTAATGAATCCCCTACTTCTCACTATGCAACGGCTAGCCAAGTGAATTTGAGTTCCTCTGAGATTGTTAAGGAATCGGCACCCGTTACTTTGGGAAAGCTCATGGGTCTGATTCACTAACAAGTATAAATCGTCCCTCAGACAGGTTGGTCAATTTACCTAGGAGCACAAATATAAAGCTCGCAACCTGGATCATCGCGGGCTTAAGAAATAAAGTAGATGTCCCAATCTGGAGAGAATTTATAGGGGCAGCAGATATCATTGGGTTACAAGAAACTTGGGACACAGGGAACATCCTTAGCCTAGACGGGTACTCCACGCATTTCCTCCCCGCGGTAGTATCTACCATGGGGAGGGCAAAGGGGGGGCTGGTTACACTAATCACGGCAACAATCCCCGGTATTCACACCCAGATAACAACAGGTTCTCCCTACTGCTTGGCAGTCCAAATTGCCTGCAAAGGGGCATGTACTATTTTAATAGTCAATTTTTATAACTCTTATGATAGTTACTACTACTGACCACCTGACCACTTTAAACTTTTTTTTGGCAGAGTATAAGAAGGTCAATGACAACCATTGCTCGATTATACTCCTGGGAGATTTTAATATTCATGGGTGCTGAGATAAATGTTTGACTTTAGACCATTTTGGCCCCTTGAACAAGGCGACACCCATTTTGAGCATTCTGTACAGGGAGATCTTCTTGAAATAAATTTGGCTGACAATGGTTTGATGCTTCCCTCAAGGCAGAGGAGGAGACACCCACTTTCACAGGTAATGGTAGTAGTTCAACCATTGACTATATCTTTATGAGCCTTAAGCTGGGGAACAAAATTAGCAGTTACTCTGTGGTTTGGTCACACTTTAGCGACCATAACACAGTGTTTCTTAGCCTTATAGACTTAATTAAAACCCCTGAGATATGCCAAAACAGGGTTGATAAGCATGATATTCGTCCAACAGATCAGGCCCGTAGGATCAGATGGTGTAGAGTTGTCCCTGTAGACTTTTTAAATAATCTTTTAATCAACAGAGGCACGGAGTTGCATACATGTATGGATCCCGAAGCAGGGGTTAAGGAGGTCTTAGATGCCTATCAAAAAATGTGTACCCAGGTTGCTGCAGATCTGAAATGCCCAGGCAAAGTAAAGGACATCGAGAGGACTGTCTGGTTTGATCATAATTGTTCACTAGCTAATCAAAAATTAAGGTCCGCCTTGAAATGTAAACCAGTTGATAGGTCCCTAGTGGCCTCCTTAAGGAAAGCCTACAAAAATGCAGTGGAAGATAGGAAACGAGAAATAGGGAAGCAGCCTGGGATGAACTAACTTCCATAGATGTACTCAAGAATAGTGCTAAATTTTGGGCTGTTGAATAAATAAACCTTATTTCCATGATCCATGTAATAATCAACTAGTTTGTGGTATTCAGGAACAGGAGTGGTTCTCTCATTTCAAGTCAGTCTATGAAGGGGAAAATATAGGGGTGGAGGTTTTATGCATCCCTAATTTGCAATCCTATACTTTATTGTTTACCGAGGGAGAGGTGGCAGAAGCCATCGGGAAGATGACTAGTAATAAGGCTCCAGGTCCCGATGATGTTCCAGCCGACCTCTTCAAATCAGAAGTCAAGACCTGGTCTAAAGTTTTAACTAAAGTTTTTAACAGAGTCTGTAAAGTTGGCATTCCGGATACCTGGTCCGAATCAGTTATTGTACCGATTTATAAAAAAGGAAATAGAGGAGAACCCAGTAATTATCGCCCAATCTCTCTTATCGATTCTGCAGTGAAAGTTCTAGGTCGTGTGGTCTTGAGCAAACTTACGGATAGGTTGGAAGAAACAAATACCCTCTCAGCCCTTTAATTCGGGTTTAGGAAGGGCCGAGGCACTACGGATCAAAGCCTCAATCTCCAATTATTAATTGGGAAGTACACTATTGCCAAAAGGGGCATGCTATACATAGCATTTATGGACCTGTCCTCGGCCTTTGACCGAGTAAACAGGACCAAATTATGGGGACTGCTCCTAAAGATAGGCATTGATGAAAACATTGTGCACTTCCTAGCAGATTTGCATAGGGACCTCACGGCCACAGTTAGATGCGACCGCCTGGGCAATTGCACAAGTTAGATCGGGATTACGAATGGGGTCAGGCAGGGTTGTATTTTAGCCCCCCTACTTTTTACTCTCTATATAAATGATTTGGGTGCTGTGTTAGGGGAGGCGTGCAAGGACATACCAAGGGCAGGCAAGTTCTCTATACCAGCATTACTTTATGCGGACGATGCCGCTCTTTTAGCGCACACAGTAGTAGGGTTACAACGCCTTTTAAACTCATTTTATGACTTTATGAAAGTTTTGGCCCTTAGTGTCAATTTTTCAAAATCCCACGTAATGGCGGTGGGTAGTATGGGCAATAAAATGAAGACCCTGCACTGTGTGGGGAACGTATTGTCCAGGGTCTCAAGATTTCCATACTTAGGGGTCATCTTTGATGATAGCTCCACATGGTTGCCCCAACTGGCTTCTAAACGCAATGCTTTCTCGAGGTCTATTTTGGCTGTCCTTGGTTTTTCGCGTAAATTGGGGGTGAAACCGTTGCATGCTGTCCTAAAAGTTTATGATTCTAAATGTATTTCTTTAGTTATGTATGGAGCTGATTTATGGGGCATTAAAAATGTAAAGTTGCTGCAAGTGGCACAGGACAAGTTTTTGAAAACTATTTTATCGGTCCCCCAAGCGAACCCTGGTTATATTGTCCAACAGGAATGTGGAGTGGAATATCTGGAAGATCAAATAGCTACATCACCGCTTTTAAAATGGATTACAGCCTGGCTGAACCCCGAACTGGAGTTTAACCATGAGGTTTTGAGGGACTGTTTAGCCCTTGAGCACAGTAATTCCATCCCATGGCTGAATTATGTCAAAAAACTAGCTGATACCCTAGGTCACCCAGAATTGTTTGCTCAGCCATCTAAATTTGTTAAGGGGTATGTGAAATGGGTAAAAGATACATATAAGCTCAACAAGGGTCTGGACAGAGAAGAAAAGGAATTGACGAAAGCAACGTTAGGGCTCATCAGCTATTATTAAACTCTAATGAACTAGAACTATATCTGAAAACTGTCAATAATGCTAATCATACATTTTTGCTGACTAAGTTCAGGTTGAATACATTTCACCTTCTTCTCACTAAACAGCCAGGGTGGACAAAGGTGACAGACCTAGAGATATGTCCTTGTGACGGATTCTCCATTATGGACACTATGCACTTTACGTTTTTCTGTAAATATTTTAACTTAATACAAAAAAAGTTCTTTCTACCTCTAATTAAAGAAAAAGGGTATAGACAAGCCAAACCGGCCCTCATGCACCTTCAGCTGTTGCCAAATATCTGGGTAATTTTTAATGTAGCAAACTATTTGACAATAGCTATGAGATTAGGAAAAAAAATTGAGTGGACTAATTGTAAATAGTGGATTTTAGTATCTGCATCGGAATGCTCTGTTTTCTTCTTTTTAAATTGTGTTTTATTGTATAAAAATGACCATTAATGGATGTTTTTAAAAATGACAATGTATTGTATGAATTGGTAGTTTTTTAATATCGTATTGTATTTTGGTCTTGACTCTCGATGCTTGTATACTTTTATGGTTTTTGATATGAACCGAATAAATTACTTCTGACTGGCCTACCACATGGTGCAGGGATTTACAGGGGGACATAGGTGCCCCCCACGCCTCCAACTGGAGGCCAGAGGCATGGGGGTCCTTCTGGGAGCCCCCGAAGTTAATTTCAGACACTCTTTTCATGTCAGAGAGCTTGACATGAAAAGTCTGTCGGAAACCGACATCATAATCCCGAAGGTGGAAACATCGTCCGTAGGGGATTATGTGCGGCCTCCGACTGGTCCTTGAGCATGGCAGAAGCCAATCGGTCTGACTGGCCAGTTTAAACTCTGAACACCTACATTGTAATTAGCCGGTTGGACTTTAAACCAAGGATGTTGGTCAGAAAGCCGCCAACCTGCATTCGGAGGCTTTCTGACCAACCTCCCCAAAAGCCCCTTTATATTTTTCACAAAATTTTTCTAAAACAAATCATACATCACTTTTGACTATTTTCTATTTCTCCCTATTTTTTTCAATGGAAAATAGACTTATTTCCAGTTTAATTAATCAGCCGTTTTTTTGGAGTTTCTTTGTTTTGCATTCTATCTATTTCATTGTTTGGTTACTTTTGCAGAGGGAAGCTTGTGGTTGGGAGCTGCATTTCTGCGGATAAGGTAAGTTTGCTTTAAAATATTTTTCAGAGAATTTCAGGGTAGGAGGTAGTTAGTAGATCTGTAGGTAGAGTAAGTAGTGTGTTAAATATAGTTTTGTTTGTAGTATGAGGAAGTTTTGGTAGTGCTTTGGCAGTGTAGGATAGTGTATTAGATTGTTAGTTAGATGTTTTTGGTTATGTGATATGCTTTATTGTTATTTTTAATGTAAGTGGGTTTGTATGTGTTTTTGTGAGAGGGTGTTGTGTTTTTTTTTGCACATTTTTAATCCTGAAGATGCTTCTTTTTTTAAAGAAAATGTCATATAGTTTCATCAAAAGTATTAATTTTATATCCATTTCCTTTAATTTTTTGGCTTGCTTGGAACTTTTTTCTGTAACTATTTTCCGGGTTTTTGAGAGTTCAATAATAGAGATGATTGCATCATTTGGTCCCTTTTTTTGTATTTTTTCATTTTTTGGATCAGGGGGGATTTTTGTTTTTATATGGAACTGGATTTGGATAAACTTTGTTTGGGAAATCTACTTGTTTGAGGACGATCTACTGTAACAAACTGTAAGTTATTTTTGATTATTTTAATATGGGTAGGAAATGTTTAATTTTGAAATTTGGTTTGCTATTTTATTTTTTAATTTTAATAATGTTATTATGTTAGTATGCCATATGTTACTTGTTTGATATTTTTTTTAATTACATAATAGTTATTCCATTTAAAAGAAAGTAATCGTTTTTAGTTAATGTATTTGGATTATTGCAGAAGGTGGTGTTTGGATTGGTATTATTTTTAGAGTCTAGATTTTGCAATTGTGTCTAGGTATTTTACTTCTAGTGTTTGTATACAATCTAGTTTTGTATTGTAGGTGCTCGTACATTGTTTTGGTTTACTTAGTTTAGGACCTATTTTAGTTACAGATTGGTCTAGTCTTAGTTCTTGGTAGCTTTGTTCTTTTTTTATTGATTCTAGTAGTTTTTGTAGACTTGGTTGTGTTCTTCCTAATGTGGCTTGGAAGGCATTATGCCATCCTTTACTGCATTTTTAGTTTTAGCTTTTTGGGTTAGAGTACTGTCATACACATTCCATTCAGGGAATGTGAAATATGGATTGTCTTCTATGTCCTGATCTGTGTATTTTCCCTACCCATGCTTGGTATAGGGGATTTTCTATAAGTTGGTTGTGAAGTTTGCAACTTCAGTCATGGGGACGTAGGCTAGGGCTATTAATATTTTTATTAGATATGCAAAGTTACTGTTTGTTGCATTTTCTACAATTAGGGGTGGATTCTGATTCCGGAAAAAATGCTTTTCTAATACTATTCGTAGGCTTAGCTTCCAACCGACTCGTATCCGGAGCTTTTTCCAACAAACGTGCAAGTACGATGCGTTTTCCAGGAAAATCCCAACCGAATATTCGTGTCCAATTCGTGCACTATGTCAGTACCTAACAGGCTCAGGAAACACGTATATTGCATCGTAAGCAGGCCCAAAGCAACCCATTTCCAGATACGCAAGTATGATGTGTTTTTAATACGCGTCGTACAGGGTCGTGCCTCCGGCACGTCAGAGCATTCGGACGAGGCATATGAAAGCTCTGATTCGTGCCAGAACACGATCAACGGGTACGAGAAGGAGCAGCTATGTATCCAATTGCTCATGTGTTCCCTATACTGTACGCCTACCGCTACCTACGCGCACGCAGCAGAAGGTAAGTCATACATCTACCACACACCAAATTGTCACAAGTACACGAAAGGCAACACCCCTATAGGGGGTGGATGCTTATCTCTCCCAGCATTGTCCCCCCCATGGGGGGGTGGATGCCTATCACTCCCAGCATTGTCCACCCCATGGTGGGTGGATGCCGAGCACTCCCAGCATTGTCCACCCCATAGGGGGGGTTGATGACTATCACTACTAGCATATCCTAACTAGAGGGGTGTGGATGCCTATCACTCCCAGCATTGTCCACCCCATGGTGGGTAGATGCCTAGCATATCATAACTAGAGGGGTGTGGATGCCTATCACTCTCAGCAATGTCCACCCCATAGGGGTGTGGATGCCTATCACTCCCAGCATTATCCACCCCATAGGGGGTGGATGCCTATCACTCCCAGCATTGTCCACCCCATGGTGGGTAGATGCCTAGCACTCCCAGCATTGTCCAGCCCATAGGGAGGTGAATGCCGAGCACTCCCAGCATCGTCCACCCCATAGGGTTGTGGATGACTATCACTACTAGCATATCCTAACTAGAGGGGTGTGGATGCCCATCACTCCCAGCATTGTCCACCCCATGGGGGGTGGATGCCTATCACTACTAGCATATTCTAACTAGAGAGGTGTGGATGCCTATCACTCCCAGCATTTTCCACCCCATGGTGGGTGGATGCCTATCACTCCCAGCAATGTCTATCCTGTAGGGGGGTGGATGCGTAGCACTCCCAGCATTGTCCACCCCATAGGGGTGTGGATGCCTATCACTACTAGCATATCCTAACTAGATGGGTGTGGATGCCCATCACTATCAGCATTGTCCACCCCAAAGGGTAGTGGATGACTAACACTCCCAGCATTGTCCACCCCATAAGGTGTGTGGGCAGAACACTCCCCCACTTATGATCAGTCAAAATAGTGTTCATGTGTGTATACTGACACCAGAATTTAGACATGACGAACAACATTTGACAAACTTCCATCACTGTAGTGACAAAGAGGTGATTGTGGGGTCAATCCCACAGCATTATTAATCACATAGTT
Source organism: Lissotriton vulgaris (assembly GCF_964263255.1). Taxonomy (NCBI): domain Eukaryota; kingdom Metazoa; phylum Chordata; class Amphibia; order Caudata; family Salamandridae; genus Lissotriton; species Lissotriton vulgaris. The sequence continues at coordinate 13,586 of NW_028247459.1, read as the reverse complement.
GGAATGGGGTATAACCCCACTCACTGTAATTGCCCTAAATCATAAACGTGTTGTGGTCACCATTGGTAGGGAGCTCAGATCCTCATTATCCAGACCCATAGCCCCTGAATTGGAGATCTATTCCGCAAAATCCATAGGCAGCGCATTGTACGGAGCGGAGTTATGGGGTTTCAATAATGTCGATTCCCTTGTCAAGGCTGAAAACAATTTCTTTAGGGAATTACTGTCTCTACCAAGGGGTACGCCTAACAAACCTCTTCAACACGACCTTGGCCGCAGATCTATTAAAGACCTTATAATCCTGCGTTCGCTTCTCTATTGGGCTCGTCTGTGGCGTACACCTGAGCTAGCTAGCTACGCAGACGGCCTTAGAGAAGTCATGAATATGCCGGGGTCTTATAAAATTGTTTGGCTATCGAAGGTTAAGGAGCTGCTAACGGCCATTGGTTTTAGTGCTGCATGGGAGGCCCGTGCACCGGTTTCTCAACTGGAGATCAAGCGAACATATTGGTTGTGGGTCGATGCCCAAGATGCTAGAGCAGACAATCTGGGTAGACTCACAGACGAGTTTTGTCTGCACAAGACAGTAGACTCCCTCGAACCTTATATGGACTTCATCAGAAAACCCAAAGATAGGGCCTTATACATTCAGATTAGATTTGGAACCCTACCGGTTTCGGAACGCACCTCCAAGTGGAAACCCCCTCACCAAACACTTGCCATTTGTCCATCTTGTAATGTTGCCCTAGAAACCATTCCGCACCTTTTTTTGTTTGCAGCGCCTACAACAAACCCCGATCTAAATGGCTAAAACCTGTTTGTCGGCAGCTCGAGACCAGGAGCCATGTCTCTGCCTTAAGAATTTTACAGACAGACCCTAACACTGTATTGGCCTGTGGCGTAGCTAAATTCCTCAGTTGGGTATGGGTAATCAGATATAAAGCCTTATGATTAATTTTAATAGGCGATTCTTTATTTTTAAAATCATGTTCAAAGCTGTAAATGGTTTAATGCTTTTTTATTCTTGTTTTTTAATTGTTTATCAAGTCTATTTTTTAACCAAAAATGTATTGTTTTTTAATCGTTATGAGCTTTTAAGATATTTTTATATATCGAAATAAAGCTTTGACTACTACTATTACTCACTGTGGTCACAAAGAGGTTAGTATGGGGTTAAATCCCACAGCATAATCAATCACATTGGTGGTATGGGGCTACCACCACCCTCAGTCTAATAATGCTAAGGTATCACACCCCTAGCATGTTCAAACAACAATGTGTGTCTGGGTGACCAAACACACAACCAATGCTGTAACAATTTACAGGTTTGGTGCCAAGCAAACACAGGACTGCTGAGGCTAACATTGTAGTGTGAGTAAAAATACACACAGCCATGTGCAGACAACTATTGCCATTGTGGGATAACTCTTTCGGCAAACTGCAAATGTACAATGCAAGAACTGACAATCAAAAAGCTTTAACACACTCCTTCATTCACATCAGCTAGACACAAATACAAATGAGCATATCTAAAACTACCTATTTGCTGAGATCCAGTTCCACAGCCTGGGGGTCATGGCAATATCACTAAACATTACAACAAATGGGCAGACTGAAGATGCATGAGTCCCAGGGCCAGTACAGAATATGACAACTAACAAACATACACCGCATGCCACACCAAGCCATGAGAACTACATGGCTGAAGATGTACAAAGACAACCAAACATCCAAGCTCACTAAAATAGATTACAGATCAACTACACGCTGAATTTGCTAGCACACAGGTGACTCGTGGAAAACTAAATGTGTCACATGTGAGTTTGCACACAGTGAGAAGTGTGGCTCAAATGGTTAGAGCAGCAGACCCTGATGCAGAGGTCTGGCCCGGGACCAGGGTTCAATACCCGCCTTGGCGGCTCTTGGGCTCAATTTCCTCTGACCTGATAATTCTCGCCTCGGTGCCTATTCTAATCATGGGTCCCACTCTGCGACTCTGGGCAATAGCTTGCTTAATCTCCACAACGGCCCCAAAAGTGCTGGGATGCCTGGTTTCACCCTGGAGTGCTCAGGAGTGGACACTCACAGGGAAAGCCAGGAAGGGTTCCTAAGTGGTATACGTACAGCACCGGGACACTACCTCAGGGAAGTAGCTGTGCGCTCTATAAATGCCGGTACATTTACATTTACATTTACATCTCAAACCAACCATGGATTGCACCACAATGAGCACATTGTACTGGGGCACACACATCACAGACACTGTAAGTCAAATAGTCCCAGAAACAACTGTCCCAATCAGCACACAGCAAGATTTACACACATTAACATCTGACAGGACTACATTCATGGACCGAAATGGAACTTGAACACAGGGACAAATGCTAACATTACACACACCATGGGCCCCGGATAGGTCACATAGAAAATACATTGCCATTAGAAGATTTACCAAATCTTGAAGCTCAGTTGTTACATGCTTGCCATGGCAGGGGTCCACCATGTCAGAAGTACACACAGCCATGGATACAAATATCACAATACACTGAACACTTTGTTTGCATCTGCCTCTGTACATGTGTGTCTCCAGAGTCATCTGCATGTAGTCAAACTTCATGTAAACCAAGTTGTACTGATGAGACAGATGATTTGTTAACCAGCAAAGCCCTATCATGCATGTCAGCCGTAGAGGATAGTACAAAAAAAATATGGCAAGATGTGTACAAATGTCAGTACAACTTATCTGTTAAAGTGTAAGTCTAATATGGCCATGTCTCAAAAGAATGCCACATATCATGTAGAAAACATTGTTGATCTTGACAAGCTGCAATACCAGTCAATGCTGACTCTGATACCTACCTTAATAGGACACATATGCCATTGACAATATGTGGACCATCACATTGCCCAATCTGGATTGTCCCCAACAAACAATTCAACTGCAATTTTATTACAACAATTCACAGACTTAGGAACGCGAAATTGAAAGCTCAAATAAAATGAATGCTTTATTCATCCATTGTATATTGTTTCCAAGAAGAGAAAATACAATGAGGCCAATGGCCAGTCCATTCCAACAAGTCTCTTAAGGGGGGATATAATGAACTCTCTCTTCCCTCACCTGCCTGCACTGCTACAAGTAGGGGACATCTCCCCTTGGAGTGGCATCTGTAAGGGTATGGCAGGCACCGCAGGGACATGACTATGGGTGAGCTACTATGGTTTAGGGAGTGATGGGAACTGGGGTGGATTCGCGCAACACTGCAACGTCCTGTTTGGGTTGAGGGTCTGTTGGCTCTACTGAAGTAAGGGTTGAGGGTGTGTTGGCTCCACTGAGGTGGCCTGTTCATGTTGAGGGAGGGTGGCTCCGCTGAAATGGCCTGTTCATGTTGAGAGGGTGGCTCCACTGCAGTGTCTGGATCAGACTGGAGATGTGGGGAAGTTGGAGGGGAAGTGTTTGTGTTAGTGAGGGAAGGCCGTGGTATCTTTGGGATTTTGTAATGGTGTGTGTGTGAAACTGTTATTGGGTGTGGAATCTGATCCTTGGTATGTTGCGCCTGGGGCTGAGAGGGTGTGGAGGTGGGGGGTGAAGTATGTGAGCTTTATGCTGGCACAGTTTTGGATGAACTGGGAGATTTACGTGTGGGGGCCTTGGACTCAGGGGAGGGTGTGTGTTTAGGGGTGGGACTTCTATCTGTGCATGGAGATTTTCCACGCCTCTTGCTATCTGGGACTGTTGGATCTTTGGGGACGAGGCTAAGGTCACAGAGGAAGAGTCGCTGGCTAGTGCATTTTGCAGGAGAGTCAGGAGTAGGGGTCTTGGAGGGAGAGGTCTGTGAGGAATGACCAGTTGTTTTGGTTGTGTGTGAGACTGTATGCTCCCTCTCACCTGTGTGTGTGCTGTCAGTCCCCTGACTGTGCCTGCCTGTCTGTTTGGACTTTGTCTTGGTTGGTTGTGTGCTGCTTGTGTCTGTTTGGGTGTGTGACTGTGCCTGTTTGTGTGCGCTTTGGACAGGTAGGGTAGTGGTGACTGTGGATGGGGCAGTGGAGGTATGGGTGAGGTACTGCTGGAAGAGGAACACTGCTGCTGTCAGGGAGGAGGCAATGGGCTGATTTCCCCACTGTAGGGCAGACATGTCTGATAAGATGCCCTCCATGAACGACACCAACTATGTCAACAGACCAGTGTGTGCACGGAGGACACTCAGAATGGATGTCTGCCCCACATGGATCTGTTTGAGGAGGTCCACCGACTCCACACTCAGGCAGCAGGGGGACAGGTGCAGGTGCAGCAGTGCCTGTCACGAAGAAGACACAGGTGTGTCCTAGGACCTTTGCCCTGTGACTGGTGACTGGACCTTTGCCCTGTGACTGGTGGAGTTGGTGGTGGTGACAGACGCAGATGTAGTGGGACCTGACAAATCCTCAGCCATAACCACAAGGGACTCGTCGCCAGTGCTTGACAGTTCATCTGCAGATGTTGTTGTGTCTGACATGCTTTCGGCGTGGCTCCCCTCACCCTCCGTGCCACTGGGTCCCTCCTCTTCCTCCACAGTCGATCCAGTCTTGCTATCAGCTGCCTCATGGTCTGTGGATTTGTCTCCTCCACTTGGCATAGGTGATGCTGGGAACAAGGAAGATGAACAGAATCATATAAGTCATCTGCATAGACATGACACATGTGTAAAAGCACAACACATCACAGAGCAAACCCTTGCCTAATGTAATTGGCACATTTATCATTCCTTCCCCATATGTGACCATGGTACTTGTCAGTCTGCCAGTAAACCTTTGTATACAAACACATACTTGCAATGGAACCATTTGTCTGATGTGTAACATGGCCCATGAAATACATTACACATAATGCACTTTTTCCAGTTTGCATGATCTGTAATGCACATGAGTGCAATGTGTCATTACACACACCTCCCTTCTCATTTAGGGGCTACTGGAAAGTGACAAAGCAAATTGGACGGACTGATATTAAAGTTGTAATGTTAAATATACTACCATCACCATCAAGGTGGGCTCATGTCCCAAACGTTAATGCTATGATGGTCTGAATGCAGGACTACCGACAAGTTCAGATTGTGCACCTTTACATTCTTTCAACGTGGCATGCCGTGCCACTTGCATGTCTGCATAAACAGTCTGTAGTGACAATTGTTCCCGGAACAGTCAATCCTAAGGTATAAGTCTGCACTGTGGCACAAACATGAAATCACCTTCTATGCAACATCTGCATTGCTCAAGTCTCTCTGTGCCACACCCAAGTTAAAGACTCTGACAAGGCCACGTTGGTCTACTTTGGCATTGGACGATATGAATTAACACATCAGTCCACAGGACCTATTACGTAGTAATCAGAAATAAATTTAAGCTGTATGAGCATGAATGTCTTAGACAACATCAAGCAGAGTCAAGGGATGAGACACGCATGTTCTGTCCTGTGTATTTTAGCTAGTTCACATTAATTAGCTGTCTGTCCAGATTAAGGGCCATATGTAGGAAGCCTAATTGCGCTTGCAAATGCTGAAATTCGCCGAATTTCAGCATTTGCGATCGCAATTAGGACAGTGTGCTTTGTAGCACACAAAAACCCACATGCAAAATAAGGAATCTCAAAATTTGCGATTCCTTATTTTGCTATTGCATTTAAGGAATCGCAAATTGCGATTCCTTAAATGCAATGTAGGAATCACCCAAGTTGTGCGAATTATGGCTTAAGGAATCGCAAATTACCACCAACTTCAGGTTGGTGGTATTTTGCGGTTTCTTTGAAAAATTCACTTTTTGGCATTTTTCAAAGTGCCATGTGGGTCACATACATGCCCTTAGGGAATGTATGTAGGCCACATGGGCACACATGTTAATTTCAGGGGTGCAAAAGGGTGTCCTATTGACACCCTTACAACCCTGAAATTGCATTCTCAATTTGCGATTCTCTAGTTGAGAATCACAAATTGAGAATGTCTTCCCATTCATTCCTATGGGCCTTTTAGCCCATAGGAATGATTGAGAAGGTATTCCTTATTTGCGAATCTCAATTTGCGATTCACAAATAAGGAATAAGTGGGATTCGCAAAAAAAATTGCTAATCCTACCTACATTTCGTTTTGCGATTCTCTAATTGCGATTCCCCAAAAATCGCTATTTGAGAATCGCAAAACGAAAATTACCTACATATGCCCCCATATGTATAAACTACCTATCTTTGTGTACAAAGTCCAGCCTGTTCACATTGGCACAGAGTCAGATACATGAGAATTAACTTTGCAATGTAGGACGTGTTGCCTGACACAGATAAAAAACCAATGTGACTTTGTCTCTTTTGGGCTAATTTGGCATACCCTTCCTTCCTACCCCTCCTTTGGCCGTGTGAAATGTGGGATTACATGGAGCAACACACAGGTGACTACACAGTTTTGTAAACTTATCCATTGCAATTGTCTGAGGCTTCCAAATTGGTCTCCCCTGCTGCACATGTGTTTAGCATTATTTTCAAACACCAGTATTTATCGAGATCTGCCTCTTCAAAGATATATGTATGTTACACTCAGAGCACATATCATATTGCAGTTAATATGCGGACATATGTCAGACAATTACAGCACTAATGATGCTAAACTAAATACACCTTTTGGAAAAGGGTGAGGATCACTTTAACATTGGACAACTGCACATACACATATCCCAAGTGAAACATGTCACATACAGGGAGTGACACACCTGTCCGTCATCTGTAATGGTGTCTACTCAGAAATTGCCTATGATGTGTTGTCTAACCAGACAGGTTGAGGGAGGGAAACAATCATTACATACCTAGTACATAGACCTAGCACATACTCACCCCCTTCTTGCTGCTGTCTGTCCTTCAAGTGAGGATCAAGGTCAGGGTAGACCACCAGCAGTATCCTCAGCATGTGGGGGGCCAGTGTCAGTTGGCCACCCCTCCAGCGAGGAGGTGACAGTTTCAGCTGGACCCTTGCGATCTTCTGGGTCCAGCCACAGGGCAGGGAAGACTGACCCACAATACACACTACCACATGGGTACTCATAGTATGGCCCGTGGGCCGCCAGCGGCCCGGCAAGCCTTCCTTGGTGGACCGCAGACCTTGCATACATTGTACCTGTGTTTTTTGCATTAAAAATTAACGAGTGTCAGCAAACACTGCCACAGAAGTGCGGACTCCGAGACACTCTGCTCCATGGCGATCGGGCGATTCACTACAAAGCCTCATTAGCAACTAAATGGTCTTTTAAAGACCTTTGAAGTATTTGGGTGGGGCTGTGTGTGTGCCCGGGAAGCTGGGGTGAGGTGACAGATGGTGACAGACAGAGGGAGACGGAGATAGGAAGACAGAGGGAGGGAGAAGGAGTGAGGGAGAGGGCGACAGACAGAGGGAGACAGACAGAGGGAGGGAGATAGGAACAGACAGCGACAGGGAAAGACAGATAGAGTCAGAGACTGAGACAGTCAGAGTCAGAGAGGTAGAGAGGGAGAGAGAGGGAAAGAGAGAGAGAGAGAGAGAGAGAGAGAGAGAGAGAGAGAGAGAGAGAGAGAGAGAGAGAGAGAGAGAGAGAGAGAGAGAAGAGAGAGAGAAAGATGTGTGTTTGCCGAGTCAGGTGGCTCAGTGGACGCAGGCGTCCACTGCATGGGCCTGTGTTCAACCTCTTGGTCACAGTTTACCTTTGCTATAGCCCCTCCCCGCTCCCCCACCGACCCTGCCCCCACCAGTGCGGCCCTCAGCCACAAACTACACTGTAGATTTGGCCCCCGAGAAAAAGTTTGCAAATACCCGTGCACTGCCACATCACTTTACCTCTCCTGTGCATATCTACCTACACACTGTAAAACTTACTACAAATATGTCTGCCTGCATGCCCTTGGTTTCATGGTGCTCGAGAGCCAGTTTCTAGACATGTAATTTCTTACATGCAGTATAACAACACTCACCTGATCTGCTGGTGTGCCATACAGCTTTCTGTAGTTCGGGAGTAGGCTGTCCAGGAGGCCCTGGTTCTCCTCTTCAGTAAATGCAGGAACACTCTCCACAGTAAGTGCCATGGTGACTCCAATAGAATGCATAAACTGCAGCAGAGAGTTTTAGATCTGCAGCCAGTAGCAGCTAATGCAGTCAAGTGATAAATGCTGTTACCACACTGACTTATATCTGGGCAGCAGAGGTGGACTCAGTTCCATGCCTCAAAAGCAATAGGTCCGAGTTGGTTGCATCGTACACGATGCAAAATACGCATCTGTCGTCATGACGATCAACAGCCAAGGAATGCTACTGGCTCGGCCTAGGTGTGCCTCTCATGTCCATGCTATATTCACCCTTGTCGAAGACGAACACCATAGTATTGAGCATGCAATCTGTCTGCCTGGCTTGGTCAGGATGTGGCAGACGCGTCCATGCAATACTCACCCACGTCACATGACAATGTTCTGGGCATGCAATCTGTCTGCCCGGCTCGGTCAGGATGTGGCAGACTCGTCCATGCAATAGTCATCCGCATCGCACGACAATGTTCTGGGCATGCAATCTGTCTTCCCGGCTCAGTCAGGATGTGGCAGACGCATCCATGTAATAGTTACCCGGGTCGCATGACAATGTTCTGGGCATGCAATCTGTCTGCCCGGCTCGGTCAGGATGTGGCAGATGCATCCATGCAATAATCACCCATGTCTGACACCATAGTATTGAGCATGCAATCTGTCTGCCCGGCTTGGTCAGGATGTGCTTCACACGTATATTCAATGACGACTCATTATGTCTGACAGTACATGTAAGATCAATTTCTTTCTGTATGCCTTGTGTGGATGGAGTTAAGCACATGTAAAATGGGACACACGCAAAAAAGACATGACTACTCACATGATGGTACTAGCTTACTGTACAACTTTTGCATTGTTTGTGGGGAACATGACAAGTCTGAGTGACCAATCCACAGATCATCCTCCTATGCTTGGCCAATGTCCCTGGGGCTCATTGTTTTAAAACAGGATACATCGACACATAAGCACACCATCATCTGATCATGATTAAAAGTACAATATGTTCATTCTTTTGGACTGTGTACACAGTATGTGAGACTGGTACTACGCAAAACTTTCTTTTGAGAGTTGTCAGTCATTTAGATTTTTCAGATTGTGTAATTGTCATGTGAGTTGCTTTAGTTTCTCTGTCACTGAATTGCATGTATGCATAGTAAATTATCTATGTGCTACACATCATCATTGTTCTGTGTCTGTGATAGGACAGGTAGGTCATACATCACATCATGCCAATGTCCACACCATGACAGTGTTGTGCATTGTCACAATCTGTCTGTATGTAGTGGTGTTACCAGGTTGCCATACCTTTTCCATTTCTGTGTACCTTCATTACATGTGCTAGTTGAGCTAGGACTCTCAGTCTGATACTTTACTGTGTGTGTGTTGTGTCTGTCACAATTGAGCACATGGAGAGTGTCTGATAACAGTGATGAGTCACAGCACAACACTGTATTATTAGATGTACATGACATAATTGAGCGTATGTCCAGGCTCAAAGGCTGTCCATTGATGATTAGCTCAACATCACACATCTGACTTCACTTTGTCTTTATTCCAATTGTAAGGCAATATGTTAATTCATTGTTACATGAATCTATCTTTAGATAGTAATATGTGTACATACTTTGTCACATGTTCCGCAGGGGCCCAATTGTCCACAGACCCTTCCCTGATATTGCAACAATGGTGGAACGAGAGTGCATGAGGAAATACAGGTTCACGAGGGGATTAATTACTGAATTGACAGACCAGTTGTCACCACACTTGCAACCTGGACGCACATATCCCTTCGGCTTGACCCCTAGGTGAAGGTGATGGCGGCACTACATTTTTTGCCACAGGATCGTTCCAGTTTACTGTGGGTGATGCTGATGGCATGTCCCAGATGATGTTTAGTCGAGTCCTCCGGGATGTTGAGGTTCCTCGACCTGTACATAGAGTTTCCTACACCGCCACAGTTCTGTGCCATTAAAGAGGATTTCTATGCCCTGGGCCACATGCCACATGCGATTGGATTAATTGACCGGACACATGTGGGTTTGGTTGCACCGCAAGTCCAGGAACAGGTTTACAGGAATCATAAACACTTTCATTCTATCAATGCCCTTGTGGTATGTTTTGCGGACCAGATAATCTCTCATGTATGTGTGCGTTTTCGGGGATCTGCACACAATGCATACATTATGAGGATGAGTCGGATACCCCAAATGATGTCTCAGATCAGGAATGAGCGTGCCTGGTTAGTAGGTGAGTCATGTTGTCAGATTCTGTGGTGTGTTCATTGTCTGTCATGTTGTACCCCGTAATGGCTCAGATTATCATCTCCATTTGATGAATGTAGGTGACTCTGGATACCCCAACTTGCTCTGATTGCTGACACCTCTCAGGAACCCAGTCACACCAGCTGATGTACGTTACAATGGGGCACATGGGCGTACCAGGCGAGTGATTGAGCGCACATTTGGCCAGTTGAAGACCAGATTTCGCTGCCTTGACAATACAGGAGGTGCCCTTCAATATTCTCCAGAGAAGGTGTGCAAGATAATAATAGTGTGCTCCATGCTTCACAACAAGGCTGTGAGGAATAAACTCCCACTCATCCAGGATGACAGGGACCAACGGCCTCCATCATGGGAGGATCCGGACCTGGCGTTGCCAGGGACAGGGAGGAGGTAGAGGTTGATGTCAGAAGATAGCTCATTAACAACTTTTTCACATGAGTGTAAGTATGCCAAGATGTTTAGTTATGTCAATCCAAAGCTTGATGTGTGTATGCCTAACAAAATGTTGTGAAGCGTGTGTGTATGCTAATTTACAGGATCATTGTTGTTGTACAGTGCATGTTAAGTTCTGATGGGCACCACTACATTGTTGTTATAACTCCTAGCTTATGTTTAGTTGTCACAATGGCCAATTGTGAGTCAATAATTGGGTATGTCATTAGGGCAAGTTGTATTTCAGATTGTGCTATGTCTCTCCTTCACATGCTCCTTTGGATGTTGTGTGGATACACACAATGCTGTCCCATCATGGAATTGGTATTTGGAACAGTACTCTCTGACAATGTTTTTGGTCAGTGATAGAAATTAGTTAGTTCATATGAATACTTGGAACTGTAATAATTTATGGTTTGTGTTGAGCATTGCTTGTGCCTGTGCAATACTACACATCTTGAGTTATTGCACTGTCAGTATTCACACATGCTACAATAGTTTTTAATCCTGTTTTCTGGCATTTAAAAAATGTCATGTGGCAATGTTAATTGTCTGTGTGGTTCATTGTTTAGATTTGACAACAGTGTGTGCAATGTTTGAATAGTTGCATGTGCTATCTGTTTTGTGAGGAACTTCCGTGTCTATCCCTGTTATGTGACATTTCTTCACAAGATGGCAGATGATTCCTTGACTGGTACTTATGATCATGCTTGATTATGCTACGTTACCCTGAGCCAAGCTGACATTTCATGTTTCTGTCTTAGATTTTAGCACACATTCTTTCTATGCTTGTTGTGCAAGATGCATTGGAGTCCACCTGATATCATTTTGGTCATGTTCAAGCACAGCGCCACAAGGTTTACAATCCAAGACTCATTGTCAAGTACATCTCATCTGCACTTATAGTTTATTCATGTCATACTATGTTTCACTTACCATAAGTGGTATACTTGCGTCACATTGACGCACAGGTGATTCATCTACACAGATGGAACTTTTCCAACTATGCACAATAGTTCAGCTGTGCATATGCTGTGACCAGTCCTCCTAGTTTCTGAGGTGAGGGTTTCTCCGGTATTGGCACAGAGTTCATCATTACTTTGATGAATATCTCGCCTTCACAGGGAAGGTGGTGATTTCAACACTCCTGATGTAAACACATTACATCTTAATGATCCAATTGAATCGTGTGAAATGTATATTGTGTGCATATCATGTATTATGCTGCTGGTGCAAGGTCGTATACTGCATTGTAGGACAACAGACAGGGCATGTGTGAGTGAGCTTGAATTTGTGCATTGCTATCCTGACTGTGAGAGTCTGATGGTACTGTGTACTGTGTGGAAGAATCTTTGTGTATCATCTGGATGTACTTTTTTGAGCTGATGAGACACTAGAGTCAGTGGTTATTTGGATTGTGTGTTCTGATGTGCCAATAATGTCCAACCATCCATCAACAACAAACTATTGTATTGTGCTTACTTCTGTAAGTTTTGAATCCCTACCACAGAACTCATGCACCTCATTGGAATGTTTTCCCGATTATACTGATCATGTGTTCTACATTTGGTCCAGTGGACAATTAACAGATGACACAGTGATTGTGTTAATATGTATTTATGAATGGGTATGTGAGGAAATACAATTACATTTGGAGGTGATTGTGCTAACAAGTCTTTGTATCCACAGTTAACTGATGAGTTGAAAGTACTGTCAGAGGAAAAATAGTCTGAGCAAAGCCCACAGTCTATTTGGCATTTTGCCCAACTCAAAGGCCCCATCCCATGTGGGAGAGTCCAGGGACTGCCAACAAAGTCAATGATTAGCACACAATGGAGGTATCCTACGCATTTCTTCAATTCCTGAGGGGGATGCAAGGCCATCAGTCTCTTGCTTACCATCCTTCCTTGGACGGCCCCTACTTAGGAGGGGGGAATCCTCAGAAGCAGGCTGCCACGGTGTAGGGGACTCTATGCCAGACTCCTCATCCCTACCTGTGGCAGTTGCCGATATTGAGGCAACAGGTGTGGAGTGCACACGGGGAATTTGGGCAATGTTGGTTGTTATCTAGCGTAGGTATGTTAGTATTGTCCCTATGCACTGCAGTCAGATCGTCATGTTTTGACCAGTTGGACTCCATACGGACCATGTGTTGGTCCATTCTGTCCATGTGTTGCTCCACATGGCCCATATGGTTGACCATCCGGCCATGATGTGCAGCCTGCTGTTGTTTTATGTCCCTGAGGATCCCAACAACCTGGACAAAATCTCCGGTGCATTCACGATACAAGCTGAAAATGCGATATAACTCGGGGTCAGCATGATGTACGGCACCAGCTGAAGGACGTGTCCTCCCACCACGCACCTTCACACCACTGCTTACCCTACCCGCACGGACATTACCTGCAGTTGCACGCACTGGCAGCTCCTGTTCTCCCTCATTGTTGTCAGGACTGGTATTTCCAGCATACTCAAGAGTGTGCTGTCTTGCTGTGCTCCCAGGGTTTTCTTGGCTGGGTGTGTCCATGGGGATGCTGGGCATCTGAATGTTCCTGGATGTTGCAGGAGTGGTAGCTGGGGCAGCGGATCGTACTGATGCCGCAGACTGACCCACACCGGAGGTGCCAGGTTGGTTTTCATCACCCGAGGAGGGGTGAGAGTCATCCCCACTGGAGGACTCAGTGTCCGCAGGTGTGCTGGAGCTGTTGGCGGACTCTGACTCCTCTTCAGCTGATGACCTACGTTCAGGTGTGCCTGTGGGTAATGGAGAGACACAATGTTGTTAGTGTTATTGCCGATGTTATGGTGTC